>NC_061113.1:231740078-231819646 GCF_002878395.1 Capsicum annuum
TGCCCTTTCCAGCCCCACCCTACCCCACCCCAGCCCCTTCCAGCCCCCCCTCTCTCACACACATGCTCACTTTTTTTTTTAATTTTAATTTTCTCTCTCAATTCAATTCCTTTCATTTTTTAATTAAAATTTAAATTTGAATTTTTTTAATTTTTTTGGGGATTAAAATTTAAATTTAAATTGAAAGTGAGTGATAGTGAATATTGAAAAAAAAATAGTGAATTTCGCTTAAGAAAAATTAAACTTTGTGAATTTGTTAAAAATATTCAAATTTAAAATAAAAAATTTATTATGTTTGTATGTATGAATTTATAGTTAAAAATTTAAATTAGTTGGAGAAGAATTTTAATTATTTGGAATGAATTTGATGTTTAATTTGTGGGCAAAAACAAAAACATGATTATTCAAAATTTTTTACAATTTATAAATTTTTCTTATTTAATTAAATTAATTTTAATATTTAATTTGTTATGTAGCATTTTAAAAATGACTTGAAATTTAATGTAATATTTTTTTTTAGATGACGTGGTAGACGTGGCAGCCGTGTCAGACGTGACAGCTGACATGATAGCTAATGTGGAGGAGAGTGTGTTACACTCACCTAAAAGGGGTTTAAAATGTTGCTTTTTAGAGGGTTTGAGGATCCATATGACAAACATGTAAGTAGAAGTGTTAAACTTACAAAACCGACATAGTACAGGGATCCAGAAGGTCATTTTGCCAAACAATTTTTACCCAATTCATATTTGACCAAATCCATATTTACCCATATTTATATGGGTGGATTGCAATCCAAACTATTTTTGCTCGATTCATATTTAACCCGTCCAAATCCAATTCAACCCGGCTCTTTGCCACCCCTAACCGCAAGTAACCTTACATCTTGTCCTAGCTAGTCGACGTCATTGATGAATAACTCAACACAAAAATATCCTGATAATGTTCGACATAAAAATGAGATAAGGAAGAAGATAAAAAGAGAAATACATACATTTTACCCAGCAAGATATATATAAAATAATTGAGAAATTTTTTAACCTCTCGATATGCAATCCATGATTTAAGCAAAAAAAAAAAAAAAAAAAAAAAAAAAAAAAAAAAAAAAACGATAATAATAATGTATCACAAATGGTGGAGTGTTGTATATGCTAAGAGAAGAAAAAAAGAGTATGATGGAAAGGTGGAAAAGAAGATGCATAGCTAAGGCCTAAGTGAAAGTATACACGTGTGCGCGTGCGCCAGAAAATGTAATATAAGTAAATAGCTACTCCATATAAATTATTTTCATGAAGGGGTCGGTTGGTTGGAAACTAATTATTCCAAAATAATTAATTTTGGGATTAATTATCTCGGGATTATCCAGAATAGCTTATTTCATAATTCATATGAGATATCTCATCACTATAGTGTAAATGGTGGATAAATATTAACCAATACCTCCAACCAAGCATGGAATAAAATATTTTTTCATTATCTCAAAATTATTTATCCCTTATACTTCACACCAAACGACCCCAAAAAATATCAGTATAAATAAAGAATACTTATGAAGCATAATAAGTTACACTAGATAATTTTTCCAAGATAAAAGGTTTTGGGCCGGAATGTTTGGTTCTAACTTCTAGACTTCTAGATGCGTCTAGTTGGGCTCATATAGCATGTTAGGATGTGAAATTTGATTGTAGATAATTTTTAGGGGAATTGATAAAAATAAGGGAAAATTTCAGAAATAACAACTCTTTAGTCTTAATTATAACTTTTATAGCAATAGTTTTATAATTACGAAAAGTAGCAAATTGTATTTTGTATTTAAGTAAAATGTTGCTATATAAATACATATACAAATATATATGTATTACTCATAAATACATATGCACAACTAAAAAATACATATTCTTCCATTACTATGAAGTGGGTAAAATATTGCTAATTTTGCTATAAGCTGTAATTTTTAAAAAATGTTGTTATTTATTGTAATTATAGTCTTAAGGATGTTAGTTTCTGTAATTTTTCCTAAAAATAACATCTAAAACTAAAATAATTCCACAAAACTAGCATCTAAATTTAAAAACATAGTAAATAGCCACTCGATCATGGCACTGCTTAGCCCAAGATGTCCACTATCACAACGGCTACACGTACTTCAACTCCCCGTCATTTATTTTTCTCCCATGCAACCTCACTTTTCATTTTTTGGGATAAACTTAACTGGACAGATAAATATACTTAAGGCGATAAATATGCAAGTTACCAATCCATCCAAATTTAATCCCCGTCACAAATTTCTTATCACAATCCATTTATCTGATGATCCGTTCTTATCATATTCCAATTTTGGTTTTTATTCTTTTCATTTTGGTCACCTACATGAGCTGCGTGGGCACTGCACTCATATTCCATTTGTATTCACCCCAAAGCTTTAACTAGCATTATTCTTCTTTCTATGTCAAATCACTTCTTTAGGTAACAACAATTATTTGGAGCTCCCGGATTAAGCATTTACGCTTATACTGAGTTTCATTTTAGTTTTACTTATTTATACAGTAAAATACAATATCATATACCTTTAATATAATACAATTGTTAAAGATATATATCTATATATAATAATGATACAGTTTCTATATATATACATATTCTACATAATAATTATAACATTTTTATACAATTTTTAACTACAGTTATTATTTAAATACATATTTTATACGACTCTATATAGTTTCTACATGCATTCTAAGAATATATCAATCTAGTATAAGAGAGTATCAATTGAGTATAAGGACACTGCAAGTGTATCAATGTAGTATAAAAGTTTATTAATATGGTATAAAAGAGTATCAATTGGGTATAGAGACTGGATATGCTTGCATAGAATTTCCCTTCTCTTTTTTAGAAAGTATATCAATGTAGTATAAAAATGTATCAATTTGGTATAAAGGTGTATCAATTGAGTATATAGACTGCATGTGACCAATTAGGTCAAATGGCTAGAGAAAGGAATTAGTTTAGCCGACGGGACATCCCATGTCCACCTTTTCAAACGTGAATCATTTTTTTTAAATGGACAACCCATGTCCTTTTCCCTAATTTTTACTTGCGGGAAAAATTAACTATATAAACTTATTAGATTAGATATTACAAGTTATAGCAAAAAATTTAAGTTTTCAAGTTATAGCAACTTTCATTTAAAAAATATATATAAAAGAGATTTTTGTATTTTGTTGAAAATACAAAAAAATAATTAATGAAAAAATAAAATTAAGATTTAATACAATCAATATATACTTTACCTTCCTTAAAAACAGTTAATCTTAATTACTGATATTTATCCACCCCAAAATCTCTCTAACCGTTGTTTTTCCTCCTATTTTAATGCTTGCATTAAGAGTTTCCATCTTCATACACTATTTTTTTCTCTTTGTACACAATTTATTTCTGCCAGTAAACAAAAAACGTCTTCTAACAAAGTGTTGATTATATTTTGAAAGAAAAGCAAAAATAAGTATTTCTTTAGATAACAAATATGAATTCTGTTAATTTGATTCAATCATGATACGTCATGGAGGGAGATAAGATTCGTTAGGTTTGTTAATTTTTTTTATGAAAATGGATATTTTTCATTCTAACGAATTTAAAGATTTATTTTTTATGTTTCTTCAATTATCTATTATTACATTGTTAAATTTTGTACGTTTATCAATTGCATGAAAACTAAAGTTATTGTTTAAACTGGAATATCGAGGGACTTTGGAATTGATGAGTAATGTAAGATGCAACAACAAAGTACAAAGGATTAGTAAAAGCAATCACAACACAACTAATGATAGACACATCTTCAAATAATCTTGAAATACGATACATAATAAGTGATAGATGTCCAACTATGGTCATACACAATGACACAAGTGTGCAGGTGTATCTGGAACAGAAGAAAACGATTGTTGATTTTTTCTTAAAATATCCATTGTACCTTACAACTTTGGATAAATCGAACGGTCTAATTCACCAAACTGAAGGAGTAATTATTTGTGTTGGGCAACAGTGTTCTAATGAAAAAATGAACAACGGAGAAATTTATTTTCAAAAGATAATTATGTCAAGTTATATTACCTCTAATTATGCAGTCTACGTCAATTACTTAATCTACTTAATTCATCTTAGCCATTTTCTTATGAATATCGACAAGGTCTCCATTTTTTATCTTTATATATATATATATATATATATATATATATATATATATATTCAAGGTTGCAAACAAGGGATGTTGTGCGACAGAAAAAATAGAAGTTGCAGAGTCATGCACATCTGTGTTCCGATGATTTTGATTATGTTTTCTGGGATAGCTTTCATCTTACAGAAAAAATATACAGACTTTTAGTTCATCAAATTCTTGTACACCATTTAAGTAGCTTCTTCTGATAAGTTCACATTTCAACATGCATATCAATGAATTCTTAATACTTGTTGCCGAAGAATTGGTCATTTATATGTTAGTTTATCACTTAGTGATCATGTCTATCATCCCCGATCTTTATTTCTTTTTTCTAGTAAGCATGTACATGATGTGGTAGTAATAAAGTTGTATTCATGGACTATGATAGTACGTACAAACTTACAAATATTTGATTTTTTTTCCTGTATTAAATTGGTATAAAACTGATATTGAATCATTTTTTCTATTTACTGTTTGTTTTTCTAATATAGTTAATAATTTGACTTAACTTTTTGGTGCTCGATTATTACTATTTGTTTTTCTAAGATTGTTGGTATGAACAAAGTTTATTTTTTGTATTTATGTAGTATTTATTTAATGTTATGCTACTTTAACGTTTGTTTCGTATTTTACATCATTGAATGAAATTGATATGAACTAAGAAGTTGTATCAGATGGTATTAAATTTAATATCAATGTAATATCCCGTACTTCTACCTAACTTAAAATCGTCCCAAAAATATTAAAGACTTGCTTTAAAAGATGAATCCATGTTTATACATGTGGAATTTTCAAGATTTTTACTTTTTGTTGTGTGAAAAATTGAATAAGCTTTCCATCATACCAAATTTGCCCAAATCCGACAACCGGGCGAAGAGTTAGAGCCTTTTTAGTAAGACGGTGTATCACCTGAGTCATCAGCGCGTCGCGGAGCTAGCTTAAATGGAAATTGTCAATTTCCAGTGTTACTCTGCGATAGTGGCGCATTGCGCCAAAGGTCCAGTTCACAATTGTCCTTTTCCAGGGAATCTCCGCGATGTCTCTGCGTCGCGCTAAACTTTCAGGTCGCAAACAAAGTGGCAACACGATAGATCTGTGTCGCGCCACCATACAGATTTCCAATTGTCCAGTTCCAGTGGCTTGGCGCGATAGTGGCGCGTCGCGCCAAGGATGAAAATTGGGAATTTTTCAATTTTTGTGATAATAAATCCCAGGGGCCATTTGGTCTTTTCCCATGACTTCAATTTTTCCCAATCACGGGATTTAACCCTAAGAGTGCATTATTTTCTCACTTTTGCGTTAGTTTTTCAAATTAAAATCAACTCTACTCAAGAACAAGAACACTAGCTCTCAAATTCAAGGTTAAATCATCATCAATCCTTTCAAATTCACTAACTCAGGTATGCATAGTGTTCATTCATGGATTCCTTTCGTCCATGAAGCCCAAGAATCAAGTTTTAAGTCATGTATTATGAATATTATGTTGTGGGTTGATTATGTTTATGTGATTGTTGTTGTATGGTTCCCAAGTTGGAATCTTAATGTGTTTTTATGGAATCACGTTAGTATATGAGTTTAAATCCATGAATTGAGTGGTTTATAAGGTGTTAATTAATGATTATACCCATGCCTTAAGTGGTGCATGTAAGGTGTTTGATAAAATGCCTAGAAGACTAGAAATCATGTAATATAGTTCAATTGTGACTTAAGTGATGGATTCATGTTTTACTCTTATGTTCAAATGACTCCCATGCTATTGATGTTCAATGTAGATGTTGTTTAAATGCTCATGACTAGAATATGGAATTATAACATTGATTATATGCATTCCTTCCATGTACAAGATTATGATAACCACGTACTTCATAAAATTTTCAACTTATTATATTATGGATTGTTGATGTTGGTCGTGTATTCAAGAATGTCATGCCTTGTCAGTTTTCTTTTATCTAGTCCTGGGGGTACTTGTACCCGATAATTTAGATGTGTGCCTAAAGCCAGTGTCATGTTTTCACGATATCCTCAGTCAAGCCATGTTCAGTAGAATTCAGCCAGTCATTGACTCAAGAAAATTTAGTAATCCCAGTAAATCTCAGAAAGCCCAGTAATTCAATAATCTCTGTTGTATTCCATCAGTCAACAGAACTCCATGAACTCAGTCCAGTTCAATTCAGTTAATCATGTTCAGTGTCTATTCAGATGGAAGTAGGAGTTAGCACCGAGTGAGCCCAAAGATGGGAATTCACCTGTTATTAGAAGGTGTGATTCTTAGAAGCAGTCCTTGTGCTCCAGAATTATATAGCCAGTGTAGGTTGAGACATCAAACCTGCTATTTTGAGGGTAGATGAGGTGGATTAAACTGTTATAAAAGGGTCCCACTGTTCTCCTTTGAGTACCTGCTATATGAGAGATCACTCACAACTTGTCCTTACCAGTGGTGCGGTATTAACACCCTTCCAATTGGGGTTACAGATTGGACCCCAACTCAGCTATATTACTTTATTTGGGGCATGACGGTTAGATGATTACCTCTCACAGTTTCAGTTTCAGATTCAGTATTCAGAATAGAACTCAGTCCAGTTCTATAAAAATCAGGACTGTCATATACAGGCGCTCAGCTCAGTACGGAACTCAACTAGTTCCATCAGATTTCAGGACCGTCAGACACAATCACCCAGTTAATAGTATATTCATTATACAAAATTCATGTTACCAGTATTCAGATTTCAGGACTGTCAGATACTGTCAATCAGACCAGTTCTTTATAAGCAGAACTGTCAGAAACAATCATTCCTTTATCAGTAATACGACATCAGTTCCTCAGCACTCAATAGACTTAGTCATTCAGTATCCCAGTATTAGTACTCAGATATCAGAAAATTCACGTTATCAAAATTCATGAGTCAGTGTTATCACGATCTCAGTCACAGTCACATATTCATGTATGTATTCTCACGTTCATGTTATACAGTCAGTTAGCATTGTTCATGCATTTGAAACCTTTACATTCAACCTACCTCACTTGCATACCAGTAAGTTCAATCGTACTGATGCATTTGTGCTATGGTATTTTATACCATAGGTTTAGAAGCACGAGCTCCCGAGTATCCTTAGTAGATCAGACGTTCAACAGCCAGACTAGCAGTGATCCTCATTATTCGAGGATAGCATGGTTATTTTATTACTTTATTATTTTAGTAGTTCAGAGTTAGTTGGGGACATGTTCCATCAACTCCACAGATTTCAAACAGTTTAGAGGCTTTCAGACTACAACATATTTCAGACAGTTTATTTCAGTTTTGGGTATTGTTATACCCCATTACAGACATTGTTTTATATTCAGTATTAGTTCAGCTTTGAACCTTATGGCCTTACAGCTTATATTCCTCATATTTACAGTATATTATTCAGTGCTAAGTTACAGATATCAATCATGGGTTAGCTTGTGGTCCTTCGGGGTCATGAGCACCGTGTAGCATTTCGGGTACCAGATTCAGGGCGTTACAATCAACTATATCAAATTATACATTTTTCGATTCCGCAATTAGTAACATTTGACATAAATATTGTATCTTGATTTTTATTGGTGCTCATTACTCTTTGTATATGATTGTTGGTATGAACAAAGTTTAGTTTTGGTATTTAACATAATATTTATATAATGCTCTTCATCTTGCCAGAAAGCAATCTCCAGTATCAATCATGATTAATACTGATTATTTTTTTATTGCAACAAAAAATTATTTGACATCAAAGAACTATCAATTAATTTATTTTCAACATTTACGCTTATAGTTTTTCATGTAATATACATTGCATACACTAAAAAGATTATGTAACATAAAACATAATTTTTCTCAACGATTGTCACATTCATAAAACTCATTCAATACAAATGTGATATATGCGAAACTTTATCGATATCAATTTTAATATTAATTTAATACATTGAGAACTCAAAATAAAAATATTACTTAAGTATGAAATGAGTATATAAATTGATTTCAACATATTAAAAGTGGGATTATCCAAGGAAAATGTGTTCATCAAAATTTAGTTAACACCATTACACTAATTGACAATTAACATCATTACATTAATTAGAACCATCCCTCGACCTATAAACTGATGGTACAACAATCTTGCTGACTAATCAATACATCTACTAAAGGTCTTACACGAAAAAAAAAAACTCAATAAAAGGCATCCTTGTTTGGCTAATGTGTCTTAAATATGAATGTCTTCTTGTTCATTCATCTTCCTCGAGTAAATGGACATTACAGGTAAAACAATGAAATATGCTCTGGCTAACCATCTTTCAGATGTTAGCAACGGGCCAAACACGAGTTTGAAGTTTTGGATGAGTGTAAGAACAAGTTTTTTTTTAAGGTATACATGTGAAATCAAAATTGTGTTGGTGAGTATTTTGATCTCAGTTTTACATTTATACTACAATAACAATGATATTGAAGTTAATTATGGTATGCATTATATGGACGTGGAAAAACTATGGCTAACTAAAATTCAAAATAGAACTATATATATATATATATATATATATATATATATATATATATATATATATATATATATATTATCATCACTTAACAATTTGACAAAATTGAATTGGCAAGACTGCCTTTTGACGGTAAAAATGATTTATTTTTTTTGAAAGTAGTTGCTTTTTTTATAATGAAATAACTACTAATAATTAAGCACAACATAAGCATGAAAACAAATTAAAAGCAACAATAATTCAAATGTTAGCATTTCCTATTTGTTCTTAATTTAATATAAAATTGATCTAAATAATTGTCCAATTGAACTATTTGCAACAAAAGCGACTAAACTACTCAATCAGAGGAGTAACTAATTACTAAGGAAAGAGGGTAAAAAAAGTGAAGGATAAATAAGATGAAAAGTATCAATAATTACATTATGAACTAAAATATTTTTGTTCCTATTTATTAGTGATCGAGAAGAGTCACTATTTAGAAGAAATTTAATGAATGAAAATTAAAGAGATACGACTTCTATTGGTAATTAAAAAAGGTAAAGAGATAAGACTTCTATTGGTAATTAAAGACTGAAAAATATGAAAAAGTGTATAATCAAGTTAATAAAAAGTATAAAATCAGATCTTAAATTTAAAAAATATATTTACCATATATAAAAACTTTGAAATTTAATTATTAAAAAAAATATTGATACCTTAACTTGCCATAATTATCCAAAATCTTTAATTAATAGTGATAAATGTTAAATGCTAAATATAAGGAAATAATACAAATAATAAATATTATAAAATTGATTTTCAAAAATTTAATTAAAATATATTTTTCTCAAAGGTTGCTATAGCTTGTAATTATTTCTTAAGTCTAGTAATTAATGAAAAGTTATGCTATAACTTGTAATTAACAATCTAAAAAGTATATTTGAGATAATTTTCATCAAGAATTAATTTGGTTTTCAAGCACGAAATTACACTCAATGACAATTAGTGTCTTCAACTTTTAACTCCTACTTCTTCGGCAGGCAAATTTTCAAAGTCAAAAATCAAAATTTGTGATGTTGAAGTTTTGCTTTTCAAAATCATCCACCTCCAAAGTCATATTTATAAATCACATCTCTTCATATAAAGAGCTAAGAACTAAAAAGAGGCAAAGAGTAGAGAAGATATGTATATAGATGTCACATAAACATATAAAACTTAATTTGGATAAGTTAAAATGGATTGAGTTAATAAATAAAAATATTTTCAAAAAAAAATACATTTAGAAACACTTTTAAAAAGTTTGACAAATATATATTTTTAATTTTTTTTCAAAAAAATAAGTTAATTTTAAAACTTTGGAATAATATGCTAAACCAACAAATGCCAAATAGGTGGGGGGGAAAGACCTAAGCAACAAATCAGGTGAATATAAAAAATAGACCTAAATTAGGGTGACTTTCAAATTTTAGCCCCAAATAAAAAAGCTTCCTTAAAATAGCCTTTACCTAATATTTTTTGAGACAAAATTACTCATGATAAATGGAGTAAATTATATAAATGATCCTCATAATTGAAAACAACTTCATATTTATATATTTCAACTTTTTTTTTTCTCTTTTTAATTTTACTTTAATTTTTATTTTTTCTTTTCTCTTTTTATTTTAAATTTTCTCAACCCTTACTTTTGTCCCTTTTTCCTCTCAACTTTTTTCTTTTATATTATTTTTATTTTTTCTTTCCTCCTTTTTTTTTTAAGTTCTTTTTAGTTTTTCTCGACACTTACTTTTTTTTCTTTACACCTTTTTAACGTCTACTTTTATTAAAAAAAAATATTTTCTTTGATTTTTTTCTTTTTAAAATTTTCTCGACCTTTATTTTTATTTAATCCTTTTTTTTAATCAACCTTTATTTTTTTTCCTATTCTCTCCAACTTCTACATTTTCTTCGATTTTTATTTTTTTAATATTTTTCTTCATTTTCTTCTTTTTCCGTAATTTTTATTATTTTTGTTCTTTTCTTCAATTTATTCCATTCAAGTTACATGAGAAAATTGAAGGAAAAGTGTCTTTTAAATCTTGAATGAAGGATTGGTGACATTGACCAATAGGGTCAAACATCATTAGAATACTTGATTAAGTTAATTGTGGACTTGATTAATATTTTCAAAACTTTCTAATCTTTTCAAAATACAAATCAACCCAACCCACATCCCTCTTCAATCCAAATCAACCACTCTCTCCTCTCTCTCCAGCTTCTCTCAACTCTCTCCCAACCAACAGTTCTGCAAAAATTCTCCCTTCAACCTCCGGTGAGAAATAGTTGGGCGAGTTCCTTTTCGACTTTCAACCATCAATCGACATGAATACTTCTCCGGTGATAACAACTTTGAGTTTTTTGTCCTCCCATTTCCTTTTTCACAGGTAAAAAATTATGAAGAAACAGAGAAACTTAAGCCAACTACTTTTCTGGTATTGAAATGTGGACTGAATAAAACCCTAATTTCTGGCATTTCTGCATTTCTTCTTCTTATTGTCGTACTATTGATTCGAATTTGTTGGTGATTTTTAGTCACAGTTGATGTTCTTAGTATGTGTGTATGTGTGATGTGTTGGTGTTGTTGGATTGATTTGTTATTTGTTTTGGTAGAAATGGTATTGCTACAGTTGAAACATTTGATGTAATAGATGAAATATATGATGCAACAGATGAAAATCTAATGCAACAGATGAAAAATCTGATGCAACTATGAAAATCTGATGCAACAGGTGAACAATCTAACAGATCATTCATCTATTGCGACAGACGACTTTTCTATTTGGAAGAAATCTAAACAATATTGATCCAACAGATAATTGATTAGCGATATTTTTGTATTCTTTCCAACGTTTTACTCTTCATTTTGCAATAGATTAGGACTGTTTTTATTTTTTCAACGGTTTACTCATCTATTGCAACAGGTCGATTATCTGTTGCCCCAGATAACATACCTGGTGCAACAGATTAGTTGTCTGTTGGAACTGTTATATTATTGTTATGCATTATTCAATTATAATCTATGTTATGTTCCTGTCAATTTAAGATAACATGGCTCCCAAAAGAAAAGAAATTGAATCAAGTCCAAGTAAAGGAACAAGTGCAGCAGCTCAGCTACATCCACCACTCTACGAGCTTGCTTTACAAACATTATCTCAATCAGGAGAAGAAGATAATGAACACGGGGAGGAGGAATCTTTCAAAATAGATTATCCAAATGCTAATAGCCCTTCCGCCGAAGAGTTAGTCAAAACCTTCAGCATTGATCGTTATTCTATGAGAATGCAGTGTGATGGTGCCACAGATTTAACGGGTGATCTCGTGGTTAAGTCATTCATGGGAAAATCTTTCGACGCCTTCAGAAAAATACTTTGAGAACAAAAATTGAATTATTATTTTAGGGAAAGCTGCTTTGGGCAATATCTTAATTTATCGGAGAACAACAATGCTTGTTTCTAGATGAAAATGGTATATGATTATCTCAAGCCCAGGTTTATGTATGAAAAAAAAGATAAGATGGATGAGGTATGGATAAATTACTATGGCATACCTGTTGGTTTTGGTTGGGAGGAGTTTACCATAGTTACCAGACTAAAATGTTCTTTTTCTTCTCCTTCTCAAGTTATACCTACTCTGACCCAAAAAAAACACCCCACACACCCCAAAGAAAAAAAGGCAAGTCGAGTGATCGTGATGATTTGGTGTCAATTATTGGTCCAAGCTTCAAAAAATTAAATTTGATTGAAACATTGAAAGGTAAAGGACTTTCAAAGAAGCACATCTAATCATTGTGCTTGGTTTGGTTTGTACATTATGTTCTTTGGGCGAGAGACATTAACAACAACATAAGCCTCGGTTTAATAAATCTCTCCGAGGATCTTGAGGTATTTAATAGCTATCCTTGGGGTTATGAAAGCTTCAAAATGACTGTTGGATATTTGTTGACTCCGTTAACGTCAAAAACAGTCAACTTATATGGTTTTCCATGGGCCTTCATGGTAAATATTTCTTTTATTAGGATATGATTCATCATTTTTTTATTCAATAATGCTTTTGATTTATTGGCGTTATTTTATAGGCTTGGGCATTTGAAGCTATTCCTTATTTGAGACAACAAGTGAACTACCAGGAAGAAGCTTCCTGTCAAAGAATTCTGAGATGGTTCTCAGCCAAAACCGATAAAAATGCAAAATTTCTTGATCTTTTCAATCCCCCAAGGCAGCAGTAAGTCCAATTCTAATCAACTTTTTTGTTTTAATTAATGATTAAATAATTTCATCATCATTCTTAATATATGTACCGATTTATTTTAGATTGTCCATCCGTGGCTTGTTCCGACCAACCAAGAGTTGAAGATGTCATTTTTTCTTACTTTACGGTCTATGCAAACTTTATCGGATCCTAAGGTCGTTGATGGAATAAAAATGAAATTATTTGGAGCAACAACCATTACAAGAAAAATAATTTTGGAGGGTGGGGCTAATGATGGTCTTCTTACAGTTTTTGAAACAACAAGCGATTATGATTATGATCATAATAGTTGTATAGATTTTTCTCCTGAGTTTGCCGCATCTAGCGAATGTTCTTTGTCCAAATGTCAAGACAGCAAGGCAAAACACGATGGAGTGATTAATGCTATTAATGCACTAACTGCTTCTGTAAAGAAAATGATATCTAAGAGGGGTGTCATTCCATTAAAGAGGATTTCATATCCAGACACTCCACTAGAAATCAAAGCAGCTAAGAGGAGAAGCAAAGACACTTCCAAGGCATCATCAATCATAAAAAAAGCAAGATTGCAATGTCTCTATCTTTGTCTTGCACCGATGTTCAGTGTGTAAGGGCTACAGAAGAGCAACATGAGCTAAAGAAGGTGAATGTACATCATCTATTCTAAAAAACAAACAGGCACATATCTGTTTCAATAAATGATACATCTGCTAAAAATTATCGAACAGATATATACATCTATTGCAACTGTTGTCTAACTTGTTGCATCAGATTCGTTATCTATTTCAACAGATGAGTCTTATGTTGCAACAGATGGGTCATCTATTCAAAATTATTATATAGCTCTGATTTACCTGTTTGAATTTGTCCCAACAGATAATCCATCTGATGCAACATAAGACTCATCTATTGCAACAGATGGAAAATCTATTGTATATCTATACGTAGCAGTGACAATTCTAGCTTTCCAGGTGGATGTCACAGCTACTGTCGAAGAGCATAATATGACAGTTGATAATCCATCAACTGCTTCCAAAGATGAAGAAAAAGTGAAGCCTGTCAATTTGGGAGAACAGAAGAATTATCCGTTTGAAGGTTCAACATCTCGGATGAGGCTCCAAAAAAACTAACACAGTTGATCAACGACTATTCAGAATGGATTGCCGATGGCCTGTTAAAGCATCATGCCGGCAGGTAAAAAAAATAATTTTATGGATATTGGTTTATACAATTATTGTTGTAAGAACCTGACATTAACACATATAAATCATCATGTAGAAAATAAAATGAAGAGCACTACAAAGTATACGAATCGAGTCTTGGTTTTGATATGTTCGACTTTGTTGTTGCACATCTCCGAATGAAGAATTGGCTCTATTTGATATTACAGCCCCAAACTTGTTGGAATGATGAGGTTTAAATGTCATACATATTACTATTAATTAATACTTTATTTAATTACATTTGCGTATTGATTTTTTCATCACGTAATCTAAAATATTTGATAATATGTGCAGCATATCGATGTTATTTTTTACTACCTCCGAAAGAAGGCCAAGTTGCAAATGCAAAAACAATACAGATACACAACAGGGAATTATTTGTACAAAGTTTACATCAATAATGCCTACGATAGGTATTGTCAACAGCAGCCGGAAGTTTCTCGAAATGGGAAATGCTTAATCAACATCATCAAAGGTTTTAGCATTTCAACTGGCTTACCTTGACATTTGGTCTATGAAGTGTACATCCCAATCAATTATGGTGATGAATTCCATTGGGTGTTGGTTGTCGTTGTTCTAAAATAGAGGCACATCCGAGTTTATGACTCGATGTCGCGAAGGAGACGTTCTGAGCCGTCGTCTGAGATACAAAAGATGGCCAAAATATTGTCTACTTACCTTGATATGAGTAGCTTTTTGGATCAAAAGGTTCGTACTGATTGGTCGACAATTGAGGCATACCAGGATAAAATGGCTAATCCATTTGATGTACAATATGTTGACGGAATTGCTCAATAAACCATTGGTAGCCAGTAAGTTTAAGTGTCATGATTTAGTTTTATTTCACAAATTTCACAACGGTTGCATGAACTGCAAGATATGGATTATCTATTTTTTTATAACGTAGGGATTGTGGTCCTTTTGTTGTCGCTTATGCCGAGTATTTGATCGATGGATTACAAGTACCAAATGATAGACTTGATACTGGATTACTTCACAAAAGATATGCTGCTCTTTTATAAAAATATGGAGAAGTGAAAGCTCAGAAGCCGTACGCAATCGACGTTAAAGATCCACGACGACCAAAGCCGAATTCGTAGCACTGGATGAAGAACAACTTGTCCATATTGATTACATCTTTATAGCTTGAGTCCGTCAATGTAATAACCTATCCTTCTTGGTTTAACTTGTTGATTTATTTGTAGAGTAGATCATTTGTACCCATTATGATTTTTTTTACATTTTATTTATTTGTTGAGTTATTTCATTTAATTTTCGAAGGCTTCGATTTATTTTATTCTATCTATGAATATAATTAATTCTGAGTTTTGAACATTTTAATTGAAATAGAGTACTAGATTTAAATATTACAACAGATAATACATCTGCTGTAATAGACGACATATCTTATCAGACAGATTTAGATATATGTTTCAACATGAGATACAAAATGTAGGTCATCTGCTGGAAATTATATAACAGGTCTTCCTACTTTTTTGATTTGCTCCAACAGATTACCGATTAGTTGCAATAGATAAGTTATGTATTGCAATAGATCTTAAATTTGTTACGATAGACAGACGGGGAATATCTGCATAACGCAACAGATGACCAACCTATTCCAACAGATAATCAATCTGTCACAACAGGTACTATAGCTGTTATGATAGATATAAAATCTGTTGCATTATACAAATTTAACTTTGCCAGACATAAAAATTATTGCCCCTACATGTATAGTGAATTGGCTTGAAATGAAAATTTGTTATCGTGTTCGTCTCTGTCTTTGTACATGTTTTTTTTATACACGGGCTCCAACCATTTAGTTAGTACCACATATGCTCAGACCCATTGCATCTTTCCCATAACATTATCGCACACACCGGTTATTTAGGTGCCGGTCAGCAAACACTCGATGTATGCAAGCGAGTACGGCCCACACACTGCATCGGTTGTATTTTTTGGAAGCTGGATGTTCCTATTTTGACCTTCAAAAATCCATGATTCCTTCGCCAAGACTTCAGCTGGTAAATGATCCATTAGCTTACTCTACGTCAACAACTTGGGCAACAACTTCAAGAGTAGTAGTCATAAACCTTAATCTTTCGTCGTATAGTAGTATCTCAACAGTGAGAAAATGGGTGACATCCACGTTCATGACTGCAAGGATTCTCTTTGTCTTGGTCTAGCTCTTGTCGTGTGGATATGGCCTCTTCTCTAAAACTTATTTAATCGCTTCTCCATCCCATTGGAATGTAGAAACTAACTGATCAAGTCTCGGGCTACCATAATCAGCTATCTTACCGAGTTTAGCGTACCTATCCTTGAAATTATTGTAGAAGTTGAGGTCTATTATCCTATCGGCAGCATCATAAGCATCCGGGTACGGTAATTGCCTGCCCATCATGAGGCAGAGAATTTCATGAACAAACCGTGGTACAAGAAGACAAGTTTTAAATAGGTTAGCAATTGTAAAGAATAAAAACACAGTCGAAAGAATCCGATGCAGAGGGTTCTCTGAATCAGTTCACAGATTACCCAACCAACATAACTTATGCAACATATGTGTATGATGTTGCAACAGAATACCAAGTTTTCACAACAGATTACACACCTGCAGCGTAGATTCTTCTTCATGGAGTAGATTGGAAGGGTAGGTTAGCAAAAGTAAACTTACCTTTTCCTCGTACCATACACACATATTTGTCGAATTCGAGAAGTCTTTGGCGGTAAATGAATGCATGGTGTATTCTTTTTGAACCTTCATCTTAATGAATTCTTCCAGTTCCTTCTTCTTCTCCTTGCAAAGCGCCGCAAATATGTCCACCTTCTTCGGCGGCCCCTGAGTTCAACAACTATTGGAGCGGGGGAAGTTGTAATTTTTGCTGATTTCAGAAAGGAGAGAATTTGTCTAATTTTTTTCTCTTCCTCCTAACCTCCACTATAGGAGTGCATGGCTCCCTCACCTCGTTAGATGGTATGACACTCCTCCTGGATTTCAACTCCTCGGCAGCTTCAGCAATAACCTCTAGCTTGTCGAGGAGTTTATCCTCTCTGTCCTTGCACACTTTGCATTTGCAATAAGAACATGAGGGTGAGGATAGGTGAGAGGGACCACTGTAAGGGTAGAAAAAATCGATGTAGGGTTGAGAGGGAGGACCTGTGCAAGGGGTATTTTCAAACATATATATTTTTTGTTGAGCACCAACATGCTTATAATCACGACTGGCAGCAGAAGCAGCAGCAGGATGGCTGCCACCATCACAAACAACTCCATCAGCAACACCCCCAGAAGAAGCACCCGAATCTATTGCAGTTTGAGTTTGGTTATGGAGAGCTTCAATATTAGACTGACCTTGCCTAACTGCTCTTCTTATGGATGTTGCTCCATCCAATTCCTTCTTTATTAACTCTACCGTTGGATCTTCTTTTGTATCAACAAGACCTAAAGTACGAAAATAAGTCATCCCCAGCTCATCAATGGTAGACACGATCCAAGGATACACAACCTATAAAAAATGACAAGAGGAATTTAAATCATATTATAATAATTTGCAGTCAGTTGGGTTACAAGGGGCTCAGGTTATGTTAACACAACCAACTTATGCAATAGACGATCTAGCTACCATAACAACTAATCTGTATTTTGAAACCGATTGATAATATGTTGCATCAGAATATCCATCTGTTGCATAATTTATAATAGATGGGTAATCTGTTGAGTAGGGTTCAGAGAACAGAGCAATATATAGTTAATCTATTGCAAAATATGGATCGCCTGTTGCAACAGATTACCTATCTGTTGCACCAGTTGCAGTTGATGGGTAATCTGTTACGACAGATGGAACATCTATTTCAATATCTTTCTTTGAGGTAAATTATTTTAGTTGAAAGAAGACGTACTGCATCATCCAGAGGATTAAAGAAATCAGCCTCGTTAATATTTTTTTTGCTGCTCTCTACTGCAGCCAACCACCTAAGGATCCTTGGATGAGAAACCTTATTCGGGTAATCCGTAAATTACTTTCGGAGGGGAGGAATAGCGTCACATGCCTAAGTCTAAAAATTGTAAACAGGAAACAAACAAAAAAAAAGTCACAAGTATATTCAATATAAATTAATGAATGAGTAAAAATAGAGATCAATTTTACCATGAAAGCCCAAGGAAAGCCATATAATGGATCGTCTTTGGATTTAGCTCTTTCAGTAAATATTTGACAGTCAAGTAGTAGCTGTCGTAGCCCCAGAGATAATCGTTGGATTACCCAAAATCATCAGCAAGTGCCAACAAATCATGTTCTATGACTTTCTAAATGTCTCTTGCTAATAAAATGGAATGGACAAACCAAACTAAGCACAATTTCTCCCTGTAGTGCTTTGGTATGTCTTTATTCTTGAGATCTGCTATCAAATCCTTCACTTTGTAGCTAGGTCCAATAATGCCCAACACCCCATATTTTTTTACCTTGCGTTTGTTGGACCCTTTTTGGGGTTTTTTCTTGATGGCAGGTTCTTCTGGACGATCGCATCTCAAGCCCGTCACACTGGCCAACTCTTTCAATCCAAAACAAACCGGCATGCCACAGTAGCTGATCCTGACTTCGTCCATATTATTTCTGCCCTCCTTCAGACCTCCATCATCCCCCACATACATGATCCTGTACTTGAGAAGGCCATATAGCACGATCATTGGAAAACGGAGAGGGCGGGGCCCAAAAAACTCAAGAAAGTTTGCAAAATAGCTCTTCTTAAAAAGTTCATCTATGTTTTCCTTCTTCATAATACTCCTAAGTTTGTCAAAAGGTTTCCCCAACTGACATTTAAGTACAAGATCACCAAATACTACATTAGGGTTATTCATTGGCATCACAACTCGAAACTTGTCAATACTAATGGTTTTGATAGAATCATGCTGGAATTTCGATATTATTTCATGCCCCATAGGTGAGAAGTTATCACTTTTCTCGGCTTTATTTTGCCCTGACTGAGATTGTTCTGGAAGTTTCTCCAAATCTATCTGTACCTTAGCCTTTTTTGTTTGGTGATCGAACGTTGATCCACTTTCTCCACTTTCAGTTTCTTTACTTTTGGGAGACATCTTTTAACTAAAAACAAAAGAAAAACTAAAAATACATTGCATTTGATGTCTGCATAATTTTTTTTAAAAAGGTGAGACAAATTTTAATGAATTATTTTTACCACATAACAAAAAAAAAATACTCCAATGGACAACCCATCAGTTGGAACAGATGGGGAACCTAAATCTGTTTGAAGACTGATGATAGGCGAAATTACGCGCCTATATCAATATATTTTGCCCATATTTTAGCCTAGTTTCGAGAACTAATTATCTATTTCGTACACTTTTAGTCCTTTTTCCTGTAAATGAGCTAACAAATGTGATTAGGAAAGTTTCAGGTATAAATGATGCAAAATACAGCAATTTATGGCTTACTTGACGCAAAAGAAAGCTCACAAACGAGATGGAAAGGAGCTGGACGCATAAAGGACTAAATCTGCTGCATGGAAAATCTGTCCCGGGCTAAAACAGCATTTCTGAAGACTTTGGGACTTACAGACACAAAGCTGGATTTTTGCCATAATACATTAACCTAGTGCAATTAGGTTATGTGTTTCATCATTCTATTTGGATTATAATTTTGTAACCTTACCCTAGTACAATTGGGTCAAGGATTTCATTAGTATATTAGGATTTGGTTATTTATTAGTTTAGTAGGAGTAGGATAGGAGTATTATAAATACCCTATCATGTTAGAGATTTTAAAACAGGAGAAAAAGGGGGAGACATTCTGACAATTCATTCATCTCCTTACAATTAAGACATCTTCCTACAACCCATTCTCAATTCTTCATTCTTCTACTCTTAAATTCCACAACAAGAGAATCGTTACTTGCTACGGAATCACTAAAACCACACGCCAAACACCTACTATTCACGCCATCCACCATGCAAAGCGTGATATCCTTCGCATTCATGGGTAACTAAATCTCTTAGTTGGGGTTATGGAAGCCGAATGAGTTACTATCTATAGCTATGAGTTTGTGAGTTCAAGACAAGTATATTGCTTATATCATTATTCTCTTCATCTTAAATCTACATTCTTTGCGGTTCAAACACAAGAACACGCCATTCTAACATCTAACCTGTTCGAGAGAAAGGTTATTTGTCTAGAAAAGAAGACGCATAGACCAACGCCAGTCTAACATCTGACTTGTTCGAGAGAAAAGTTATTTGTCTGGAAAAGAGATAATGTCAAGGTAGTAGGACACCCTTTCCTATTAAAAAGCTAGTGCCGTACCTGGACTAACTTCTTGGAGAATTCGTACCGTTAGTCACGCTTTAAGCTCGAGAGAGTTAAAGTGAAATAGTCCTTGTTTAGGTCGAGAGACGCTTGGATTTACCATCGACTACAATTCTCTATAAGCAATTACATGTCAAGACTCTACACACTCATAGCCAATAGAGACGTATACCTCAGAAGGTGGACATAACCCCAACGCCTCAATTCTCATTGTTTACAACACACGTGACAATCTCTCTTTATTTTGCTATTTTCAGTTCTTACATTCTTGTTTTGGTTACATACTACAATCCCCCCTTTCCTACGAGACTTGCACTAAAAGTCTAGTAATTTTTCTTGCTTGTTGGCCAAGCTATTCTCTGTGGGATCGATACCCAACCCAGGTTGGGTTCTATATTTGCTAACGACCGCTTTACACTCCCACGAGAGCTGTAGATTGAGCGTTATCAAAGACCTTTTTAATATCTCCCTACAGATATTCCACTTATTGTAACAGGTGGAGAAATTTCAATAAATTATTCTATGCCACATTACAAGAAAATACTCCAACGGGTAACCCATCAGTTGGAACAAATGGGGAATCTGTTTGAAGACCTATTTAATATATCCCAATAGATATTCCACTCGTTACAACAGATGGACCATCACCACCACAACCAATGCCACCAAAGCCACCACCAATGCCACCAATACCAACACCAAGACCACCACCAAAAACCACAAACACCAACACCAACAACAACAGCCACCACCAACACCACAAATACCATCCAACAATACCACGACAGTCAACAAAATACTAAGAGAAAAACTAGGATTTTCTCGGGTGATTCCTACTTTTTTAGCATCAAAACTCAAAATTGTTAACCCATTCTCGAAGATAATACAACTAAAAGTCTTCTTTTTTATCATTAATTAAAAAGCTCTATTTTTTAGAATAAAAAACAAATGTAGAACTCTTCTCGAAATCTGTTACATGCGAAGATAGAGAAAACAACCGATACAAGCAGGAATAAATTCGAAAAAAACAACTATATGTAGTCGTAAATGGGAAGAAAATCGACCTGTTTTAAAGGGTTGAGCAATATGTTGAGTAGTTGTTGTTTGTATTATTTAGAGGGAGAGGACACCCCGAGAAAGAGAGAGAGAGAGAGAAGAGCGAGAACTTAAGATTTGAAATGAAAAGTTTTTCGCGCAAATGGATGATTTGTATGGGTTGATTTGTAATTTTGGAAAAGAATGACAAGTTTTGAAATTGCTAATTTGGTCCGAATTGATCTTAATTAATTTTAAAATTTTTAAAAAATGTAGTTTTTAAAACATTGAGTTAATGAGAACTCATTTCAACTCAGAGTGATCGATCGACGACTCAGGTTGGGATGAACGCAATACCAATGCCATGCAATTGAAAAGACTCGATTGGTTTTGTAGTTGACCCTGCGAGCTCATTCATTCATCCCTAGTTCCACATAAATTAACTTAGGTACTATCACTATCCTAACATTGAGTTGATGAGAACTCATTTCAACTCAGAGTAATCGATCGACGAATCGGGTCAGGATGAACGAAATACCAGCGCCATGCAATTGCAAAGACTCAATTGGATTTGTAGTTGACCCTGCGAGCTCATTCATTCATCCCTAGTTCCACCTAAATCAACTTAGGTACTATCATTATCCTAACATTGAGTTGATGAGAAATTATTTCAACTCAGAGTGAACGATCGACGACTCGGATTTGTAGTTGACCCTGCGAGCTCATTCATTCATCCCTAGTTCCACCTAAATCAACTTAGGTACTATCACTATCCTAACATTGAGTTGATGAGAACTCATTTCAACTCAGAGTGATCGATCGATGACTCGGGTCGGTATGAACGCAATACCAACGCCATGCAATTGCAAAAACTCGATTGAATTTGTAGTTGACCCTGCGAGCTCATTCATTCATCCCTAGTTTCACCTAAATCAACTTAAGTACTATCACTATCCTAACATTGAGTTAATGAGAACTCATTTAAACTCAGAGTGATCGATCGACGACTCGGGTTCGGATAAACGCAATACCAATGCCATGCAATTGAAAAGACTCGATTGAATTTATAGTTAACCCTAAGAGCTCATTCATTCATCCCTAGTTCCACCTAAATAATTGCAATAAAATCTATTACAACAAATGACTAAGCTGTTGAATTTTTTTAAACAGGTACATATATGTTGCAACAGATGACATATCTGATTTAATTATCAAATAGATATTTGCATCTGTTGTGACAGATGACTGATTTGTTGAAAATTTTCAAACAGATATTTATATATGTTGTAACAGATGACATATCTAGTTTTATTAATTATTAAATAAACATTTTCATCTGTTGTCACAGATGACTGAGCTGTTGGGATTTTTAAACCGATATTTATATCTGCTGCAACAGATGACTGAGTTATTCGGATTTCTAAACAGATATTTATATATGTTGCAACAGATGACATATCTGTTTGAAATTCTTTTTTTCTCTTTTAATTTTAAAGCAAGAAGCTTTTGGTCCGAGTAGATAATATCAAGCAGTAGTACTTACTACTAAAAGCGGTAAAAAATATTTCTTGGATAGCTCAAAAGTGAGTTCATTGAGCAGTCTTGTCTTATCTTTTAATCGTCAATAGTCTTAGTCTTCCTCGTGCCCCTCAAATTATTAATGAAATTAATGAATATTGAAAACCACCACGTCTACGTACACAATACATCTATAGAAATTATCTCATCTCTTTCTTTAGCTGCAGTTTATTTTATTCAACTCTCATTTTTTTCTCTCTCCTCTTTAGGGTCACAGCCTTTTTTTTCCCGTTTCTCTTCTCTTCTCATAAAGATATTTTCGGATCTAAACCCATCCATATCTTTCCACGACTAAAATTTCTGTTTTGATCCTCTTTTTGATATTAAGATATGGTTCATTATTGCTCTTTATTTTTATCTTCTTCTTTACAAGTTATTTACATCTATTTTTTTATTTAATTATTATTTACCCATATCATATTTATTAAATTTTTTTTAAGAAACTTGTAAGTGTTGAATAAATAATCTGAGAATTTTTATTACAATATGAGAAAAAAGTCATCTGTTGGGAGAAGTTTAAAAGCCTTGTTGGCAATATCATTTTTTTTATAGGTATTTTGTTTGTTTCATTATTGTTGATGCAGTTATTGATGTTGTTGGTGGGGTTGGCGTTGTTGGAACTTGTGGTGTGGTGTTGTTGATGGTTCTGGAACAAAGGATGTTGCTTCTTTGTTGTTGATGATGTTGTTGGAACAAATGTTGTTATTTCTTTTTTGTTGATGTTTATGTTGTTGATGTTGCAATAGATGGAGAAACTGTTGGAACAAATAAAACCACCAGAAAGGTTGGTTTGATGTATTCTATCAGACTCCACATCTGTTGCAACAGACTCCACATCTCTTGTAACAGATGGATAATGATCTTTTTGTGATATCATTTTTTTTTTCTCTTCTTTGTAGATATAAGGAACTGACAGTTGATCAACTTTAAATGGACTATCGCAAGAGGCTACAGTAAAGATGGGATCGGAGGAATAAGATGCTTACAAATCGAACCACTTCATATGTGGGAGGTATGTATTACTGATAATATTATCGTGGAAACACACATAGAGTGCACTAATTTTGTGAATGATGTTCTTACAGATTAGTCATAGATCGTTTAAATAAGATGTCTGCAATTTTACAATTAAGTTTGGTTGGTCTGAACTGATAAGGCTGAGGGACCATGAATATGGTTCTGATAGCTTGTTAAGATTTAGTATCGGTTGTTGATCATGTTTATTTGTCAAGAATTATGAAGGGATCTAGTTTTTGTGTCATTGTAAAGAGATTCAATAGCGATTGGACCAACATTTAGGGTGCTTGGACCGTTAGAGGGCCTTCAAAGCTTAGCACTGCATCTAACAAGAACGAAAAACCAGTATAGTTATTGCCCTGGACAAAATTTATACGGTTGGGTTGCTCGATCGGGGTGATGATTATATACCAGATGTGCGGTAGGAGAATGCTTTCGAAGGAAAATGGGTGGTTGATGGAAAACTATATCATCTGATAGCTAATTGAAGAAGAGACATAGGGTATATACAACTTCTAACGAATTTGGCCCGTGGAATTATCTTAACAGATGCGAGATCTGAATCAAGTGCAAATATGAAAGTGTATCCGATAATGTAATTTCATCTGTTGTGTCTCTTAAAGAAAAACAATGTATCTGAAGACTTTGCTAGGAAGCTGCGTGGTTGGAATTATCACCTAGATAGAAAATAAGAGAAGGCCAACAAAGATGCCTCACGGGCATCGAGGGTTGAAATGATGTACAACAAGTTCAGAAAACTTATGCCAATAGTAACTGTAGTTAAAATAAGGAATCTAAGTGAAGGCGGTAAATTTTTGAATTTTAAATTTCATCCCATACTTTCTTGTTTGTATTTCCAATCTGGACCACTATCGTTGACCTGATCAAAACCATAAATGAGATTGAAAGAAAAATAGAGTATTATTGCTTCCTTAGCAATATGGTTATAATTGATTGTGTTTTCTTGCCTTGACATGCTTTCAACACTTCTTGGAGAAGATCATATGCTTACTATAGTATATGAATCTCGATAATTTTCAAGCTTGCCTCCAGCTTGTTGATTCTGTATTCAAACTAGTTGTTGCCATATTTGAAGTTGGTAAGGAGTTCCTCGTCTCTTATGAGCTCGATCAGAAACATTACTTTCAAAGTTGTGGCATTCTAGAAGTCCTTCAGAACACTTTCTTCAGAAGCCTTAAAGAATACATGAAGGATCTCTGTGTTTATTTTAGGTCAAAATGTGTTAATGCACGTTGAAGATGTGCTCCCAAGAGTTGAACAACACATTTTTATCGAGCATTGCTCCATGCATCTTCCTTAACTAATTTGATAAATTAGTAAGCATAGAGTTACATAGCGTGTGATCTAAACCGGCTCTACCAAGCCTATCAAACGTTATGTAACTCTAAGCTCATTACTCTATCAAAAAAATATGACCGAGTTAGTGCACAAATTGAATGATCTCAATCTCTCAGCCTTTCTGTTGATCGCTCTTCTCCAATATAGATGGCAATATATCTGCTATGCAAAAGTCTACATCATTGCTAGACATGTTTGCCTGGGAGCAATTCTTCTGAAGATATCTATTGATGTCTTCTGAAGAATTGCTCCCAGGCAAGCATGTCTAGCGATGGTGTAAACTTTTGCATAACAGATATCTTGTCATCTATATTGGAGAAGAGGGATCAGCAGAAAGGCTGACAGATTCGGCTTTTTTTATTTGTGCACTAACTCGGGCATATTATTTTGATAGGGTAATGAGCTCGGAGTTACGTAATGTTTGATAGTCTTGGTAGAGCCGGTTTAAATCATGTGCTACGTAACTCCATGCTTACTAATTTATCAAATTGGTTGAGCAAGATGCATCAAGCAACGCGCGATAAAAGTGCGTTGCTCAACTGTTGGGACCACATCTTTAACGTGTATCAACACATTTTGACCTAAAACAAACACATCGACCCTCTATGTATCCTTTAAGGCTTCTGAAGAAAGTGTTCTGAAGAGTTTCTAGAATGCCACAACTTTAAAGGTAGTGTTCCTGATCGAGCTCACAAGAGACGAAGAACTTCTTACCAACTTTGAAGACGACAACGACCAGCTTGAATACAGAATCAATAAGATGGAGGCAAGCTTAAAAATTATTGAGATTCACATACCACAGCAAGCATCTGATGTTCTCCAAGGAATGTTGAAGGCATGCTAAGGCAAGAAAACACAATCAATTAATCTGTATTGCTAAGGAAGTAATTATACTCTATTTACCTTTCAATATCGTTTATGGTTCCGATCAGGTCAACGGCAGTGGACCTAATCGAAAACACAAATAAGAAGGCATGGGATGAAATTTAAAATTCAGAAATTTCCGCCTTCGCTTAGTTTCCTTATTTTAACTGCAGTTATTGTTGGCGTAAGTTTTCTAGACTTGCTGAACATCATTTCTACCTTCGATTCCCGTGAGGCTGCTTTATTGGTATTCTCCTATTTTCTACCTAGGTGACAATTCCGACCACACAGCTTCCTAGCAAAGTGTTCAGATGTATTGTTTTTCTTTAAAAGACACAACAGATGAAATTACATTACCGAATACATTTTCATATTTGCACTTGATTTAGATTTGGCATCTGTTAAGATAATTCCATCGGCCAGATTTGTTAGAAGTTACTTTCTACCTATGTCTCTTCTTCAATTAGCTCTCAGATGATATAGTCTTCCATCAACCACCCATTTTTCCTCGAAAGCATTCTCCTACCGCACCTTCTGGCATATAATCATCACCTAGAGCGAGCAATCCAACCATATAAATTTTGGCCAGGGTAACAACTATATTGATTTTTCATTCTTGTTTGATGCAGTGCGAGGCTTCGAGGGTCCTCTAAGGGTCCAATGCACACTTAAAGTTAAGTCCAATCTCTATTTTTGACACTTAATTCTTTCCCTTCACAACAAAATTTAATCCTGAGTTTCTTCGATTCTTAATAAAATCGGAATATTTATTTCATTTAAATAAAAAAAAATTTAAAATATATTTGTACGTAATTTTGTCATCTTAAATAGCAATTATATATTATCGTATTCAAATATACTATATTATATGATTTGATTACTTAGATATTTACTCTATGAAATATCATATTTCAATTAAGGATCATTTCGAAAAATAATAATTAAAATCTTGATCTAAATATAATTTATTCTCAAAAATAATTTATTTGGATAAATATGCATTTGATTTTATTAAATCAAGAAGCTCGGGATTAAACAAGGTGTTAATTCTTATCGAATTTTGATTTAATTTAGTCAATTTATTAAATTAGACCTTAATTAAAATTAATTTGACCATAATTACAATGTAATTGGTCAATTTAATTTTAATTAGGCTAAAATTTAAATATGATTGTCTAAATTTTCATCCATTGGCTATTTGATAAATAGCCTAAATCTCTACCTTACTAAAATCCTAATTCTATCCAACAATATTCAAATCCCTCCGGCCCATTTCCCTTCACCAATAACATCAACAGCCTCAACGGCCCAACCACTCCAGCCACCAACCCGGCCCAACCCCTAATCCTCCTTCTCCTCTTATGCGTACAAACAGGCACCAATATACACGGCGCCACCACCATGAACGACAATAGCCAAATGTTCAACGTACAACCAAACGACAACATCGACCAACTTTGAACCCATCAACGCTGACCCAAATTCGGTTCGAACCAACCCAGCTTCAACCCGATCCTATCCTTCTTCACGCGTTCCACACGATAGTACAACGAGGAAAACCTCGAAGCTTCTAGAAATGGGTGAGCTTGCTCACCCCAAAGTCCAAATTCCGTGAATCTCGAGATCATTGGTACTATTTCGTACGTATGTGGCTGGTTTTCATTGGTCTTGGGGGGGAATTTCATTTTACCCAAATGGGATTGGTCCACGAATCTTGAATTCCGCTAAGTAAAGCAACGAAAGGAGTACGATCTGTGAGAAGGGTAGCCTTATCCAAGTGGATCCCTAGAGGACCCTCCGAATTCGTCCCTATATAAGGACCTATTGGGTCGCTGGAAAGAGGGGGATTTTTTTTTTGGGGGGGAGTCTCTTCTTTCTCTTCTGGGTTTGAAAAAACTAAGGAGGAAAAATTCTTTGAGGTCGTCCGTCAAGTTTTATTCGAAAGAAAAAACAAAGGAAGAAAAATGGGAGGGAAAAGGTTCTTGCTAGCAAATCCAGTAATTTCTCTGTAAGATTGTTAAAAGAGGTGTCGTCCAAGTCCGAAAGGAGTATCTACGCTCTCCGTCAGTGGTTCCGGTGGTGGTCGAGATCTTGGTATCAGTTCAACGTCCCATTTTGCTGCTCCAAAGGAGGTAAACACGTTTCTCGATTTCTACTATCGTTTATCATCTTTCGTCCCTCTGCTTCATCCCCTTCTGATGTAACTTTTAGTGTTGTTTTGCTGGAAGTAGTTGTAGATAGCTTTAACGGCTGTAGGAATTAATAGACGGTAATTGTGTTTATGTTATTTTCACTGAATTGAAGTTCGCCATGCCGACTCTGTATAGATCTCCTTCGAACTCTCATTCTTGTATTTCTACTGTTGGCATGTTCTAATCTCGTTTTCAGGATATTTGTGAAGTCTTTTTTCTATTTTCCCTCTATATGTGAGACTTTTGTTTTTTTTACAACTATGTCTGTAGTTGAGTCTGTTAAATCAAAAATTGTAGTTTCGTGTCTACCTTTGAAATCATTGCAAGGTTAGTTTTCATGCTAGACATACTATATCATTTTTGAAAAACTGAGCATGTTAATCTGATTCGCTGAACTTTAGTCGTTTAGTTTGTGTTCACGACCTTGGTGGTATGTCATGAGCGGTTCTTACTTTTCTTCGAGTGTTGTATGACATTGGGCATATTTTAGAGAGTTTTCTGATATGTAATAGCAAAGATTGGTAAATTAATTCATTAAGGACGCTTGATCATCTATTATTTTTTAGTTTCAGTTACATATACTAGTTAAGGAAAGGCTTAGTATAACAACATTGACTAAAATCAACAGCTGATTTTCTATGTTAAAGTCTTGAAGAAGTTGTCTGGATTGTTTCGTTTATCCCTATTTAATTTTCATCGTATACCACCATGCTCTGATTGTCTTTGGTCTGTGAGTGAATTTCTTAACTTGCGATTCTGCGTGACTCGTTAAGGAGATGATAAGGATTTGTTCAAAATCATTAATTTATTTAAATGATTTTCAGTAGGACGTATGAATTCATTTCTAGCCTCCTGGTAACTCTAGTACCTTAGACTTACTATAAAACTTGAAATTTGTGTTTTAGGTATTGCTATAAGAGTATACTATGACGCTCTTTCTAGTTTATTTCACTTGTAGATTTAATGAAAAATAAAAAATGTATACATCCATGAGGCTGCTATAAGAGCTATTTTGCTAATTCCAATTTGTCTGAAGTTTTATTTGCTTATTGATAGTTTGTTTAGCTTATTTTATAATAGATCGAATTAGATTTAATGTAAAACTGCTAAAGAGTATTCTATAGTGCTTATTCTTATCTGTTGGACTTGTTTCGCTATTAGTAGTCAGTTTAGGTAAATATTCATAGAGTATTGGGTTAGGTTTGTATCTTATGATGTTAATTTTAATTTTTTTGAATTTGGTTATCTCTATTACATCATGTTCTTTGGATATTCGTACTATTATTATTCCTTATCTTAGATTGTCCTATTTTGAGTCGAGGTCTATCGGGAACATCCCCTGCCTCGTATTGAGATAATGGTATGGACTGTGCATATTCTACTCTCCCTAGACTTCACTTCATGGGAATATATTAGATTTGTCATCGTTATTATTGTTGTTGGTTTCCATGTATGTTACCTAATGAGAAGTTACCGTTGTTAAACTGGTTTTGCATGTTTTATTACACTTGATAATTTAATACTTGCTTAAATATTAAGCTTAGGACGTATGTTAATTATTTCACTCTTCTTTTGCATGTGGATACATTCGAGTCCTACATGAACTTCTTTTCCTCTGTACGTCTACTGTGGGCCATTGAGGCCCGAGTCAATTCCGAAAGACTAAGTCTGAAATCCAGTCGCATGATAGCTGTATACAAGGAGTCGAAAGAAGAAGGACGGGTTAAAGTCCCATTCTTGAAGCGACGACGAGCCCCGAGCCTCATTTCTATTTCTTTATTTGTTGTCGTTATTTATTTATTGTTGTCGTATTTATTTCCTTATTTGTTTAGTTATTCATTTGGGCCTCGAAGACAAAATTGTATTTAATACAGGTGAAGTGGAAACTCGAGCCAAAAAGGGCTCGAAAACATAGAATTAGGACAGGTGGAAATGGGTTGAAAACCCAACTAGATTAAGACAAGGTCGATGGTTTGGGCTTAAAAGCTTAAATCACTACTTCCCCGCCTTTTCCTCTTTTCTTTTCGTTTACTTTTTTACGTGCTTCTTTGTGAAACTAGTTAAATACCCAACTAAAGTTGCTAAAAAACTGATTTTGCAAAAACTTTTTTTTTCTAATCAACTACTTTTCAACAAATTAATCTTTTTGAAGCTAGTCAAAAGACGATTTTCAAACAATTTGGATAACTGTAAGTTAGCGGACGTTTTAGGTGCCTAACACCTTCCTAAAACGTTAATAGGAATCGCTTATCTAGAATCTCTAATTTAAAATGATTTTTCTATTTTGAATTGTTTGAAGTAACTTTTATAAAGGTTTTTTAATTCCTTTTCAAAATTAAGTGGCGACTTTTAATAAGTTAGAATTTCTCCGTAAAACAGCTATTGGTTCTCTGCAGTGACGACAAATATTGATCCCTTCTCAAAATTTGACGCGCATAAACACGAGCACCAACAGTTAGTAATTTGTAACAGGGTATTTGTACCATCTTCATGAGGTTCTCAGCCTTATCAATTTCGAACCTATCAAATTTAACGGTATAATACAGGATCTTTTTTGAATGATCAATTCCTAATCGGTTAAAAGTTGCATTCACAAAAACATTGTACTTTGTGTGTGTTATCTCGGTAATCCTATCAGTAATACATACTTAACTCCCATACATATGATAGTGGATCCATCTGTATGCACCTTATTCTTCCTAGCCCATTTATGGCTTAAATTGAATAAACAGATGACTAGCTTGTTGCAACAGATGACACATCTGTTTATATTTTCAAACAGTTGGAGACATCTAATACGACAGTTGATCAACCTGTAGCAGAAATCAAACAGATATATACATCTGTTGCAAAAGATTGCCTGTATGTTGTAAGTTATCTAAGAGAAAAAATATATTTTGCAACAGATTATTCATCTGTTAGATTTATTTAAAAGCAATTTTCTTTTCTTTTCGAGATATAATAATTTATAAATAGTCCCTCCTTACAAATATGGATGATCCAGATTTATACAAGAATATTCATATCGAGTCCTTGTGTGAACTTCAAAGGCTGTTTGATGAACTCCAAAGAGATTTGGCTGACTTCGGCGCAAGGCTGCCGGATGAAAAATGTCTGATTGACAGTAATAATAATAGTAGTAATATTAATAATAATTAGGTAATGTTTTTTATTTTAGCGATTGTTTTCCTCCTTTTGTATATCAAATTTACCTAAGGGATTCAAAAATCTATGAACATTTATTTCATTTTGTTGTCGACTTTGAATTTTTAATTCTTATTTAGTATTTAATAATAATCATTATGTTTATTCCTTGTTCTCAACATGTCGACGGTTGGTGGTAGGGATTGAGCAGCAATTTGTGTCAACAGTTAGAGGTTAATCTGCTACGACAGATCGACCATATGTTGCACCTGACGATTATTAATAAAAAGGATTATTGTTATTGAGAGGGTGAAAAGAAAAAGACATGACTTTCCGTTCTGATTATTCAATATGAAAAATGTTTTGTAAATAAATAATAAGGAAATAAATTATAAACACATTTTATAACCACAATTTTAATAACTGATCGTGACTTTTCACCATTTTTGTTTTTGAATTTATTTATTAAATTATTTATTATATAATAAAATGGTTATTATTTTATTAAGGAATTTGAAAAGTTTTTTTTTATATAAAATAAAAAAATAAGCAAATTTGGATTAATGATATGATGATAGTTATTTTTTTTTTAACAAAAGTAGATTATATGTTGCAACAATCAAATTATCTGATGCAACATGTTCACTATGGTTGCAACAGATGATATATTTGTTGTCACAGATGATTTATCTGATGCAACCTATATCGAGTCACGACTCAATAAAAGCGGTTCTTGGAAAGAACTAATTAATAATAGTAATTTGAAAAGTCATGACTTATCACAACATTTCTTAATTTAATTAATTCATTACTTTTTATATTAATAAAAAATGTAATTAATAAATGGAGTTAAACAGTTAGATTATATGTTGCAACAGATATGTTATCTGATGCAACATATTTTATATTTGTTGCAACAGATAATATATCTGTTGTCACAGATGTGTTATCTGATGCAACAGATATAGAATCTGTTGCCACAACTCAATAAAAACGGTTCTTTGAAAGAACTAATTAATAATAATAATCTGAAAAGTCATGACTTATATCACAATATTTATTTTCTTAATTTAATCAAAAATATAATTAATGTATAGAGGTGAATAGTCGCGCCTTTTGCCTCTCATTCAAATTCAGTCCTCTATAAATAGGTCTCTCCTTACTCAATCGTTCATTCAAATACACTCTATTTATTTATTGCATCTCGTCTTTCATATTACACTCTAGAAGATAAGATTATGGCTGACCCAGTGTGAAACGTTGTTTTTCTGTAAGACGCCGTGAATGAACTTCAGAATCAAGTTCGTGATCTGCAATGGGAACTGGGAGGAGTTAGATCAAGAATGCTCCGCGAGATACGCAGGTTGAGGAGGGCCTTACTACTTTCGGTTGAAGATTGGCCGGCTGGCAATGATGATGCTGATAATAATAATAATAATAATAATAATAATAATAATAATAATAATAATAATAATAATTAGAATATTATTTTTCTTTTAGTCTATTATATGTATTTTTATTTGTTTTTGTTTAATAAATAAATTATGTTTGATCTTTGACGTTTTAATCCATATTTAATTTTCATTATGTCTATTATCTTCACAACAAACATGTCGACGATTCGACGTAAAAAGGAATAATTTATAATCCAGTAGCAATAGCAAGATTTATCTGTTAGGTTTGTGGCAGGGGTTGATGTGTTGTTCAAAACAGATTACTCATGTTGCAATATATAAGAAGTTGATGCAACAGATAAATAGTCTGTTTCAACAGATGACTAGTTTGTTGCTTTGCTTGGCTCTAACGTTTTAATTCGTACTCCCTCCGTGTCAAATTACCCGTCCCAACTTGAAATGCCACATTGATTAAGAAAAATAGTTAATAACATGTCTAGTTTAACATAACCCACTGATCAGTTGGTGGGACATTAGACGTGTTTGAACTAACCATTGTTTACTATTCGATCGAAATTTCATAAGAGAAGAAAGCTTTTAACGTCGGTCGGCGTATAGTCCCCCTATTAAATGATGTTTCCATTTTAATTTGAAGAAAAAGTTATTAATACAAAGGGTAAAACATGGATCTTTTTAATTTTTTCTTGATTAATGAAAAACACAAGTAAAATGAGAAATTGAATTAGGAAATTTGGGATGGGTAATTGGACGTAAGGAATAATTTTGAATCCAATAGCAATAGCAAGTGTTAAAAACATATTGGTTATCTGTTGGGTTTGTGGCAAGAGTTGATTTGCGTTGTTTCAAACAAATTAATCACTCGTTGCAACAAATAATTAGTCTGGTGCAGTAGATATACATTCTGATACAACAGATAATTAATCTAGTGCAACAAATAAACATCCTGATACAACAGATAAACATACTGATACAACAGATGATACGTCTGATGCAACAGATAAACAGTCTGATGCAACAGATAAATCTTCTGATTTAACAAATTACTCATCTGATGCACCAGATGATTGATCTGTTTAAATTGTGGGCACTTATGTTGGATTCATAATCGGGGTTCTATCCATTGTTGAAAAAATAGAAGTGTACCTAGATGACAAATACGAATAAAAATCATAATTTTACTTACCAAAGTCACCTATGAAGTAATGTCAAAGTGGAAAGTGACGTAGTAAATAAAATTTGACCTAAGAAATTGATCAGATCGCTGCAGTAGCGTTGTACCACCACCACCACCAACAACAACAACAAATGGTCGACAAGAAGAAGATGAAGATGTTAATGAAGTAGAAGATAATGATAATGAAGTAGAAGATGATGAATAAAGCAGCAGAAACATAAACAATTAAAAAAATAGCTAAGAGAGAGAAAACAACAATGGATGAGAAGAGAGAGAAAGACGCCTTTTTTCCCCTCCGTTTTTCGTTATTTTAGGTATACATTGGGATCAAAGTATAAATTTAAAAACTTGTGGATTATTTTCAAACTTCTCCAACTTTCTTAATCCATAATAAAGTAATTGTCACCTCCAACTAATAATTAAGACTTGTGTCACCAACACCTCATTTTAAAACTCTTTTGTCACCTATGATCCAAAACCCCAAGTTACATCTCATGAGCAAGAATTGACACTATCACATTATAAAGGCAAGATTTATAACTTTCGAACAATAAGCTACCTTTCATGGGCAAGAGTTGACACTACTACATTGTAGAGGCAAAACTTATAACTTTCAAACAAGTTATGTTTCATGGGTAAGATTCGACACTACCACATTGTATTTTGATTTATGAGATGTTTTATAACTCTTACCTTACAGGAAAGACTTAGCTCAGGGACTTTCAAACAACAAATTATACCCCACGGGCAAGAGTTGACTCTACTACGTTATATTTTCATTTATGAGATGTTCTACAACTATTTCTTTAGAGGCAAGACTTAGCTCAAGGACTTTCAAACAACAAGTTATGTTTCATGGGCAAGAGTCGACACTACCACATTGTATTTTGGTTTATAAGATGTTCTACAACTACTGTCTTAGAGGCAAGACTTAGCTCATGGACTTTCAAATAAAAAATTATGCCTCACGAGCAAAAGTTGACTCTACCACATTATATTTTCATTTATGAGATGTTCTACAACTATTGCCTTAGAGGCAAGACTTAGCTCAAGGACTTTCAAACAACAAATTATGTCCCACGGGCAAGAGTTGACTCTACTACGTTATATTTTCATTTATGAGATGTTCTACAACTATTGCCTTAGAGGCAAGACTTAGCTCAAGGACTTTCAAAGAACAAATTATGCCCCACGGACAAGAGTTGACTCTACCACATTATGTTTTCATTTATGAGATGTTCTACAACTCTTGCCTTAGAGGCAAGACTTGACTCTCAAGGATTTTCAAACTATAAATTATGCCCCATGGGCAAGAGTTAACTCTACCACGTTATCTTTTCATTTATGAGATGTTCTACAACTATTGCCTTAGAGACAAGACTTAGCTCAAGAACTTTCAAACTACAAATTATGGCCCACGAGCAAGAGTTGATACTACCACGTTATATCTTCATTTATGAGATGTTCAATAACTCTTGCCTTAGAGGCAAGATTTAGCTCAAAGACTTTCAAATTACAAATTATGTCCCACTGACAAGAGTTGACACTACCACGTTATGTCTTTATTTATGGGATATTCTGCAACTTTTGCTTTGGAGGCAAGACTTAGCTCAAAAGCTTTCAGATGATAAATCATGTCCCACAGGCAAGAGTTGACACTGCCACATTATGCCTTTATTTATGAGATATTCTACAACTCTCGCTTTAGAGACACGACTTATCTCAAGAATTTTTAAAGAACTTTGTAATAACAATTCATTCCCTTAAATTTGCTTTAATATAAAAAAAGAAGATACCTTTGCGGATTATTCAATTTTTTTATTTATTAGCAAAATATAATAGAAGTTGAGAAAAAAAAAACAATCAAACAAAATAGAGAAATAAAAAAAAGCTTGATAAAAAAAAGAAAAAAAATTAAAGATCAAGAAAAAGGCGAAGAATTAAAAAAATTGATAAAAATAAAAATAAGAGAAAAAATAAAAATAAAGCTTGAAAAAATAAGGAAAAAAAAGAGAACTGGAAAAAAAAAGTGATCAAACAAAATAGAAAAATAAAAAAATGTGAGAAAAAAAGGCAAGAAAAAATAAAGAATTAGAAAAAAACGAAGAATTCAAAAAATTGAGAAAATAAAAAATGAGATGAAAAAAAAAGTTTGAGAAAAATGAGGGACAAAAAAAGAGAATTGATAAAAATAAAAAATAAAAGAAAAATACAGGTTAGAGACAAATGTTTTTAAAAAAAAAAAAAATAGATAATGCTTGAGAAAAAAAATAAAATAAAAGTTCAGACAAATGAAATTAAACATGAAAATAAACTTAGAGAAAAAAATAAAAAGTAAAAATAATAAAAAATAAAAAAATAAAATTAAAGAAAAAATAAAAAAGTGAAAATAATTAAAAATAGAATAATAAAATTAAAGAAAAAAATAAAAATTAAAAATAATAAAAAATAAAATTAAAGAAAAAAATAAGTATGAAAAGTTTAAAAAAGATATTTGAGATGTAGAGGAATAAAATGATACTTGTATTATACTTAAAAGATAAAACAAGTTATTTTTTAAAAATATTTTTTATTTGGATGAGTCACCCTTAGATATATAGCATACAATTTCGTGCAACAAATCGACATGAGGAACAAAGCCCAGTTGGTCGTTTAGCCGCAAGATACACAACTCTCATGATTGTTCAAGATTCAATATTGCAGGTAAAATATTTTAGTTAGGATTGCTACTTTTGTCTTTTCTTGTGTATTACTGAATGTTAAGGGAATTTTTTTATAAAAAAAAGAAGCATTAGACTCGTGAATTAATATATATAATACTCTCTCCGTTTAATAGTAAGTGGTATTTTACTTTTTTATTTTGATTCAAATAAAATAATGTTTTACAAAATCAAAAAGACATTAATTTTCTCATCAAAATTAGTCTTATTTTAAAAAATAAAATTTTACATAATCAAGACATAGTTAAAAATTTCTTCTTTTTTTAAGTCGTTTAATTAAAGTTAAATTAAAGACACTTGTGACTTAAAAGTGATTAATTTTTGTAAGAATATGTACAAGCTAAAAATAACAACGTACTAAGGATTAATATACTCAAGCTAATTGCCTCAATGTGATTTGAGTTGTGGAGAATGACAAGAAGAGGAAATGCCATTATTGCTACTATCTCGAATTTACGATATGAGGTGGATTTCTCATTACCCATAAGTCAAAGAGGAGAAGAGCAAAAGAAATATAAATAAAAATAAAAAACTAAATGTGGTTTTATTATTTTATTCCTAATTCAATTTTGGTTTCGTTCATTGATAATTATTCAACTGGTAAAGTCAAATAACAACAGATCAAATTCCTTCAATGTCCTGCGATCAACCAATAAAGTCAATCACCTTTACCAATGGGTATTTGATTCTCATCTACTTCAACTTTTTGGTTTTTCTTCGCATTGGATATTTGCGTTAAAATTTGATTAATTTAAATTTATATTGTACAGGATTTATTTAGAAAAGTACTTTCTATCAAATTTTTTTTTTTAATTCTAATAAATAAAAGTACAACTCATTCTACTGTAATTCATTCCCTGTTATTTTTCACCTCACCTTATAAAAGTGGGCAATCAATAAAGTTTGCTATCTTCACCTACAGAATTTTTAACAGTAGAAAATGATGCACTCCCTTTTTGAACATTCTAGAGAGTAGTAGAATTATTTTTAGCAAGTGATGAGTAATTTTAGTTCTTCAAACATCATAAGAGGGCATTTGGAAGATGCAACACATTATTTTACCTTTTTGAGTTCACAATATTTTAAAAAAAAACAATGACAGAAAGGCAATTGCTCCTACACTGTACATGCAAAACTTTCGATTAAACTTCTTGTTCGGGAATATATTCTACTCATGTCTATTCAATTGACATTTTGACAAAAATGACTCATCTTCGAGCATAACACGACCATTTTCACTATTTCACACTATTACAGATCTCTTTTCTTCTTCTTTTTTTCCCTTGATGAAACATATTAGTACTTGTGTTTTATCTCAAAAAATTAATGTCATGATCTATCACTTTTTGAGCGAAATCTAACACCCCACTACTGAACGATTCGCTTTAAAGTTCTCGTTCTCACATCCGACTCGAAAGAATAAGGGATTTCACGCTCTAAGAATCTCTCTTCTTCTTTTTTTCCTTTATGAAACATATCAGTACTCGAGTTTTATCTCAAAAGACCAATGCCATGATCTATCACGTTCTGAGCGAGGCCCAACACCCCATCACTGAACGATTCGCTTTAAAGTTCTCACATCTGGTTCGAAAGAATAAGGGATCAGGGCTTTATTTACAAGTCGGAGTTACATATAGAACATAAACATTATAGATGAGTATCCAAAACAGTGGATAACTTTGATCAATAATGAATCATTGAGACCATGAATTCCCTCGCTAGAAAAATTAGTAAATTAGTAAATCATTGCTAGAATTTACGATATGAAGTGGATAGTTAACTCATTTGACCATAAGTCAAAGAGGAGGAGCAAAAATCGAAGGTGAATTCATGATTATTGTATTTTAATTCTTCGTGGTTCATTATTCATTGTTCATTGCTCAATTGGCAAAGTGAAAGAACAGATCAAGTTTCTACAATGTCCTTCAATCAAACAACAAAGTCAATCACCTTTATTAATGGGATTTGATTCTTTTCTATCTTACCTTATTTCAATAAAGGGCAATCAATAAAGTTTGCTATCTTCACCTACAGAATTTTTTAACATATATAGAGTAGTAGACAATGCATGCCCCCCTAATTTCAATAACGTTCATAGATCTTTTTTCTTTCCCTTTTTAAGTGATGGGTATTATTAATTCCTCAAACTTCAAAAGGGGAATTCCCTTTTTTGAGTTCGCTATATGTAGAATAGAGACATAAAATTGAATGACGTTGCTATTTGGATCAAGAACCCAGGCTGTGTACACAGAGGGAAAATAAAAGTAATCTATTTTTTCGTGTACCTTTTATGAACTTGTGATCAATTAATAATCCAAGTTCTCTATATGTAAAGCAAAACTTTGGATGAAATTTCTTGTTCCATGATATTTTCTCTATCCATATCAACATATTTACAAAAAACAACTGATTTTTAAAGTTTAGCACGAACCTATTGTCGAGTTCTCGTCATTCTATCCCTTTTTAATCGACGGTATATCAATACTTGAACACTTGAACTTCAACTTTGCAAAAAGACAAGGTCGTCGATTACTAAGGGGCTGATTAGGAGACTTTGAGTTGTAGCAATCTGCCGCTCCTTGGGCAAAATTTAACACCATTACAAAATGATTCATTTTCAGATTCCCACCGCCGACTCACGAGGAGGCTTGGAATCAGTCACTCCTTGGGAAGGACCTAATACTCTCTCACTGAATGATTCACTTTCAAGTTCGCTACTTGTAGTCAGTAGCCATTCAGAACATCATCATATAAATGAACAGCCTAAACAGAGAGATAACTTTGATCAATAATTAATCATTGAGACAATGAATTCTAACTACAATCTTTAGGTTAAATCAACTAAAAGTCACTCGCTAGAAAAATTATTATCAACTTTAAAAAAGCTAAAAAGACATGAGTGATTATGCAGGTAAGGGTGCAGTATTGATGCCCCAAAAACAAACATATACTCCTAATAATTATCATGCCTCGAATTATCCTTATCGGACGTATCAAACTCAAACGAGGCATCTTTTCTACTACTCCTTATTCGTAAAAGTCCATATAACTTCTTGAACTCCCTCACATTTTCCCTGCAAAAAATACCCGAATCAGCCGTTTCCTCCACGGCTCGAACCGATCCGCTTTCACTCAACCGCCGTGCGTGCCTCGTCGCCGCCCTTGACTCGGTGTTGATATGCAGAGCTGAAATCACCGTTTTCAATGCCCGAGTCGGGGAACTCCGGTTCGATATCATGATCTCTCCGATTTCAGCCGGGCTTAGAGCCGCTCCGGTTTGAAAAATCTCTTCCACTTGAGTAAACAGCTTGTGATCCTTTAAACCGAGATGACTATTCGCTAGGCTTTTGAAAGAGTTGAAATCACATAAAGGAAAGTGTATGTGAACGTCGATTCTTCCTGGACGGAGGACCGTTGGATCAATTTGATCTTTGTTGTTGACTGTGAATATCATGATTCGCTCTTCACCACAACACGAGATTATTCCATCCATAAAATTGAGAATTCCAGACATACCCGGAGCCGGAGCCGTTGATTTGTTCCTTAAGTAACTATCGAGATCTTCGATAACGATTAGCGATTTGCTTGCAGTCTGTAAAAGGAGCATTTTCAAATCCGAATCATCTGTAACTTTAGATAAATCAACGTCGTACACGTTATAATTCAACAAATTTGCTATTCCAGCTATGAATGTTGATTTTCCAGTACCGGACGGTCCGTAGAGGAGATAACTCCGTTTCCAAATTTTGCCGAGGCGGTGATAGTACTGCTTCGATTTCATGAACAATTCTAAATCAGATTTCACCTTGTTTTTTAGATCCGTATCCATTACTATCGTATCAAAAGTTGCTGGGTGTGTGAACGACACTGATCTCCATCGCCCATTTCTCCATGGTTCGTTATCTACATTTACGAATAATCTCACCTCCTTTTTCCTCTGCTCAATTTCATTAAACACACTGTGTATATACTGAAGATAAGGCTGAAGAACTCTACGCTTATCGGTTTTCCTAATCTTCATAACAAGCGATTTCAGCCCGGTAAATTCATCCTTCTCATTGATCCAAAAAATTCTGGCGTTGAGGAATTTGTCAATAACGATTTGGTTTAAATCCAATTCCAGGCTGATTTCGTTGGACTTATCACCAGAGAAAAGGTTGGTGAAATCAGAATCTTCAATACAGGGAAGAGAATTCAGGTAAGTACAAACTTTTCGATACAATTGATTTTCCTGCATGTTGTGATTGAATTGCGGGACCCTGTAGAACTGGTACACATAACAACCATCCACCAAAATTCTCCACCAGTTCTTTATAATTTGCACTAACGAAGTTTTCAACAGGATCTTCAGAACGAAACATGAAGCAATTATGGCAACCAAATACACAAACATGATGGGAGAAAAAGGGGGGTTGAATTATAAATCGAACAGTGAGATGAACTAAAATTATGAAAAAGGGAATTTAATTTGAGGGGAGAATGATGATAACAAGGTGGACGAAATCATGAAGCATGTAATAAAGAAAGTATATAAAGTGATTAAAAAAGAAATAAAAGCAGTAACAGTATAAAGTGTGTATAATAAATAAATTAAATAGAGGGGATAGGAGATTGGCAGGTTGGCAAAATAATGAATGAGTCTTTTATAAATGTGTGTTTGAATGTAGGAGACGGCTTGCAGACGGGGACGGCATAATTTGCTAGGTTTAATTGGTCAAAATCAAATTAATGGATTTCTCTTTTATGATCTTGATGAGTGGAAATGGTTTTTATGGTTTTTATAACCACTTAAAAATAGTTTGTGCTGTAAATATATTACCATATATATATATATATATATATATATATATATATATTTTGAATGTCTACTTTATTAATAATATTACTTTACTATATATATATATAGTAAATATCTATTTATAGAAAAATTAAAAATTTAAAGATTAATTTATTTTTTATAAATAAAGTTTTTTTCTTTCATTATAATAATAATAATCACTCTCTTTTCTTTCTGTTCTTGTTGTATTTACTTTATATTTCATAATAGTTTGATAGTTTTAGAGGCGAATTATGAAGAAATAAAATTTTAGAGAAATTAATACTTTTTTCGTTTTTTATTTAATTGTCCATTTTTTTAAATAAAGAGAATATTATTATTATTTTTTATATTATTTTTATAATTAAATAACTAAATAACATGTATATACTAAAAATTATATTTTCAAAGTATAATATATATATATATATATAAGGCTAATTTATAAATAAACACATAATAAAGTTTAGTGAAAAATCAAAAAAGCTCAACTATTTTAAAATGAAAAAAGCATCATGTTTGATTGATGATTTGAAAGTTAGTTAAACAAATTATCAAATTTTAGATAAATAATAGGAGTATCACGTTTGGTTTGACTGCTGATTTGAAGGTGAATTATGGAGATATTAAATTTTAGATTATTAATATCACGTTATGTAATAGGTTAAAAGGTAAGTCACTTATATATAAAATTAATATGATATTTGATTTGTTATTTGAAAGTCAATATAATTAATATATAAGTATAAATAATGAGAATATACTAGGTATGTTGTTGTTGTATAAATCATGAGACCATATATGAATTATTTTATTTAAAGAATAGAATAACTAATACGTGAATATTTAAATCTTATATATTAATACTTTGTATAAAATAATATATATTAACTCTAACCCGCTGTCAAATAATTCCTTACAAATTAAATAGAAAAAATTATGACATCTTCAATCTCTTATATTAAAAAATATATATATAAAACTGAAAGTAAGTTTTGTAAAAGAGAAATCTTCCGTTTTCTTCGGTGCGTTTATCTGACTAAACAATTGTATATGTGAGACCAATTAAGGTAGTATAATATTCTCTTTGTGTGTTCTTTAATGGCAAGTAAACATACTAATTAATTAATGTTTGTATTACTAGTAAGGACAAAGGATTGGAAATTTATTTCGTTGTGGTTTCCTATTAAAATGAGTATAAGTTGCAAACTAAATTATTCCATGTGTGCTTTTTATTGTTAAAAAATTCCCGGTGGTCATATTTGATTTTGACCAACATAATTGAAGCAACGTTGTTCCATTTCAGCAGCAATTCTTGCACAAATTAAAAGTCATGTTCAATATTCAAATTGCTTTATTAAAATTCATAGTATGCTTGTATCCACTTCTGTCTTTTACTAGCATTCATATTTTCTCTCTTCCCAATGCATTTTCTTATTTCTATGGAAGGAAAAAAATTATTTTGCAGGAGACACAGCAATTACGTGGAATACGAAACTTGTATGAGATTCATTTTGAATTTCGCCAAGTGAATTTAATTGAAACATTTTAATAGGAGCTAAAGAGTTCAAGTGAAACATAACTTGATTTGGTGTCTAAATGAAATTCTTTTTCCACGACGATAATTATTTTCACCTATAATAAAAAGTTCTACATACCTAATATGTTTATTAGTAAGTTTGAAATTTATTTGTGTGGTTTCTTCGTATCAAGATGAGTATATTTTTCAATCTAAATTATTCCATGTGTGGTGTGATAGTTAAAAAATTCCCGATGGTCGTATTTGATTTTCGACCAATATAATTGAAGCAGCGATTTTTCCATTTTAGCAGCAATTCTTGTACAAATTAAAAGTCACATTCAATATTCAAATTGCTCTATCTGCTTTATTATATGCTTGTATCCATTTCTGTCTTTTACTGACATTCCCTCTTTTCTCTTTTCCCAATAAAAATAATGGTCATTTTACCAGTCCATTTTCTTATTTCTATGGAAGGGAAGGGGACGAGATAAAAAAAGAAAAATGCATACGTCAGGTCTTTACCCAAATCACATTAATTTTCATATTTAAAAGATAGTTGAGGTGTTAAACATTATTAAGCCCTAAAAGTTTATAAAAAAGGCAATACAAAAAGCCAGCTTAAACTTGAGAAAGTTTCTTCACTACTGTTAGACCAAGTGACTACTTTGTTAACAGATTTTTTAAAAGATATTCTTTTATTATATATTTAATAAATTTAATATAAATTCAAGATGACGCAAAAGTTATTGAGTTCCTGAAACCGTACCTGGTACTCTAGATCCGCAATGGGAAGGGGACGGTAGTATTAGTATAAAATTGACGTTTGAAACAAAAGAATTTTAAGAATTCTCAATTGATATTGAGATATTGTATTGAAAAGTTTGGACATTTTCAACGATGATATATTTTCAACAGCCACGTTCTTTGTCCTACGACTTCTCATAGTTTGAATTAGATCCACGTTCTTTTTATTTGGGAATTAACGTGGATGCCACGGCCAAAAAAAAAAATAGATAATTGAAAAATACTTATTTTAGAAACTATTTATACGCCATCTTTTTGTGAGAAAATATTTACAAAATACCCAATAGATATGTATATTGGGGAGTATATTGTGTGTATCTTTGGGATGTAATGTTGTGTATGTGACTAGTACTCAATTATATTTTAATTTTATAAAATGACAATTATTATAAATATTTATTTTTCGCGATCATGCAATGGGTTATACAGATAATTTTCGTACTCTGCCTACATAATCATGTAAAATTCCTTTATTTCAATATACCAGAAAAAGTGTAAAAAATAGATAGGGAAAGGGAAGTGGACGAGTAGTGTATGCTTTTTGTGGCGTTTTAGGCCGAAGTAGGCGTCCCAATGCCGAGACTCGAATTTCATTTATTAGGGAAAAAAAAATAAAAAATTTCCCCGTTTGAAATTTAATTAGAATTTTTTTAATATTTTATATAATTATTAAATATATCGAGATACATTAATTAGCTTCTAATACATTCAAAAATATATTTTTTCTTTGTAAAGGTACATAATTAGCTCCGGATATATTTTTTTTATTTTGAATCTATCAAAATACATAATATATCCAATAAAGATATATATTTTTCTTTATAAAAATACATAATTAGCTCCCGATACATCTTTTTCGATTTTGAGTCTGTCGAGATACATAATTAACTTCTGATACATCCAATAAAGATACATAATTAGTTAAACTTTTTGTAATTACTTTATGAAAATAGAGATTTGAATACATATAATAAGTTAAGGTATATATTTATATTATTTTTCAATAATTTAATTTGACCATTTGATATTGGAAATTATTTGATTCGACTCATTCAGAGTTTATGTCTTTCGCAAATAATAAATTCACTAATTAGTGAAACAACTTAAAAGGTCTCCATTTTCACAACACAATTATCCCACAATACTCGAGATGAAAGTATTCCTTCCCTTTTAAAATATTTAGATTTTATTGATTTGATATTTCCTTTTAAAAGATTATTAGGATTTATTATTCTCTGTAGAGCAAATAAAGGACCCGAAAATGTAGGTCGGTTTATTCGATAAGATCTATGTACGCCTAGATACACTCGTTATATGCCACATGTGGCATGTCTACTTCACTTTCAGGATATGTTGGACGTGGATTCCAATTTTTGTTCAGTTGGTTAAAATATTTTGATAAATATTTGTTTTAGAAAATAAATTGTTTACGGATAAGAAAAACAAGTTTCTAATATAAAAAATATAAGTAACATTTTTTCATATTAATTGTGTCCTACCAGCCCCATCACACTCCTACCCCAACCCCACATCTCCAAAAGTATTCATGTAGATTGATGCTATACATACGTTTTAGGAATGAGTTGAGGTGTCCTACTAAAATCTCAAACAAGTTTAACAATATATTGATGAATTAAGCCTTTTATTTTGTATACCAACCACAAAAAGAATAAGTAACAAGTTCAATTGCTTCCCGCAAAATGTCTGTCGGCATCTTGGAGTCTAACCAATCCTAGGAAGTTTCGGTCCAACATTATCAATTTATTGATTAATTTCTAAATGATGACACAAATAGTAATAACACAAAATATGGAAATGGAAAAACATAAAAGGTGTGGACGTACATCATTGCAAGTACTAAATAAGATTCGTTATTTTGGTTACGTATTACTCAGATCAATTGGTTTGGTGTGTAGTGTTAAAGTATTCTGTCCAGCCATATAATTGTTGGGGTAGTGCCCTGCAATTATAATCATTTGCATTTGTACATGACTGTCACAGGGTCCCAAAAGCAACCAAGTCCTCCCAAAACTAAAGAGGCAAAATCCAAAAGGACATCACAAGGCACAAGGGCAAAAAAGGGAGCGCATCCCATGCTGACACTTCTTTTGACATTTTGAATCAAACATTAATTGCTACCATAAATAATACTACCAACCTAATTTCAGCAGAATTTGGTCCCTACCGTCTTAAACAAATATACTAAGCTCATTAATTAGTTTCTCTTCTTTGAACTTCCTTTTATGTGTATCTACAGTCACAGTTAGCTGCCCGAATTTAGGCCAAGATTTTACAAGAATGTAGATTCTCGGTGTGTTAGGTAGGCAGGAAAATATTTTCTACCAAAAATGATTTCCCAAAAAATGTTTTCTTAAAAAAACAAGCGGCGGATTTCTCGTTTATTTTCTAGTATTTGACAAGTAAATAAGAAAATATTACGGGGTTGGATGAAGAGTGGGGGGTTCAGGGGTGGCGGGGGTTTGTGCGGATTGAGTGGATGGGCACGAGACAATAAACTTGGAATGTGACTGATGCAACTTATTTTTACTACTTTCATTATGGAAGTCATTTTTCACATTTTTAAGGAACTTAGCATCAAACACAAGAAAATTGAAAAACAACAACATACCCGGCAGGAAAAATGAAAAATGTTTTCCTCCATACAAAACACACCCTCTATGTAGGGTAAGATTCCAGTGTCAATGAAGTGGATAAAAATCAATTAACATTTGGTATTCACATTCAAATTAAGGCAAGATAAATAATTAAAGTAAATATTTCTATCTGTCCAAGTTTTGATGAGCCTAGTTACGTAATACTAGCAGAAGATAGCAAGTGCATGATAAAATAATTGATATATCACCCTGATAAAAAACGTGTAGCCTGCCAAAATGATAAAAGACTATTCACTGCCCAGTGCCCATCACCCCTATAGCATTCATCAATGATTGGGAAAGAGTTATCTCGGAATAATTAATTTCGAAATTAGTTATTCCATTATGTATATGGGATAGCTTATTCATCACTATGGTGTAAATGATGAGATAAATAATTCCGGTACGGACAAACCTCTCACCAAACAAAAATAAAATATGGGATAAAATAGTCTATTTTATTCCGAAACTATTTATCCCTTATACCTCACACCAAACGACCCCTAAGATAACTTGCTGCCATTTTGATTAATTAGGATACACTAGACAGTAAGCAGTTATGGACATTATGGCAAAGGATACACTGTCAATACCCTGCTGCATAAATATCCCAATTAAAGTCGAATACTATTTCAAATTATAGGAAAGTTCAGTTCAACTGGAGATAAGATGTATATCTTCTCCTTTGTATCAAGAACAAAAAATTCAAATTCCCATATATGCATGTAAGTTCTGACCACCAAGCAAGTTACCACATCGTGAAAAGCAAGCAATTCTACTTCCAAACTATGCAATACTTCTACAAGTTGATAGCTGAACTACATTGGTTAAAAAGAATTCTGTGGCATCCACAAACTGATAATTTATAGAAAATCCTATAACCAATTAAGAATCCTGGTTATCTAAGTTGAGATTAAGAATTCGGGAAACCACAAGCTTAGAAAGCTGGTTAATTGAAACCTGTACAGGGGAGGAATCTGAATCTGAATGGCTTGAACTTAATCTGCTGTATTCTCTCGCAGCAACCTTTGTCTTTTTCGATGTAGCTAAAACCTTTTCCAAATCCAATTCTGACAGTGGCCTCGGCTCCTGCTTAAAGATAAATAAGGATACTTAGACCCAGCTTAACCCCAGATAAATTGCAAATGTCCCTAAGTTACCTCGTTATTCTAATTCAATAGCTTAACAGCTTAGCTCTATTAACACCATGTCTAGCAATAACTATATCGCAGTTGCAGAGTTCCTTTAGAAAGAAAATAAGAAGAAACAAAAATATCCTTGACAGGTCCTTCTGTTTCTATATTTTTTTCCCTTATGGTGCCTGTTACATAGTTGAAGGGGAGCCTTGGAGTAACTGGTAAAGTTGCTGCCATGTGACCAGGAGGTCACGGGTTCAAGCCTTGGAAACAGTCTCTGGCAGAAATGCAAGGCAAGGCTGCGTACGATACACCACTTGTAGTGGGGCCCTTCCTCGGACACCGCGCATAGGGTAGCTTTAGTGCACCGGGCTGCCCTTTTTTTTTTTTTTTTTTGCCGGTTACATACTTGAATCGGACTCCTAAACCTATTGATATACAGAAAATTCAAAAAGGGATAGCATGTATAATGGAGATTTAATGGTTCAGTCACGGAGGAGACACCTGAGGAGGTTCAAGGAAGAAAGCAACGTTATCTGCAGGTGTACGGACATGTTAAAGCTTTGGAGGAGGTTGAAGCAGTTCATGTTCCTTGTAGCCCAAAATGTAGTACTTTATCTTATCTTCACTATCTATCCTTTTTTTTCCTATATGCATTATCGGATAAGGCAAAGTCTTTAAAACTACATTTGTGTCGGTAACTATCACTTAACAACTTTTTCTGAAGGAGAGTATAACTTCAAATAGAAATTTGACAAAAAGAGTACAATACTAACAGCAGTTCGCTTTCCGCTCTTCTCATCATTAAGCAAGTCGCGGATAGGAAAGTAGACAGCTTTTTTACATAGCTCAAGAAGATCAGAACCAGTGTATCCATCACACAGACTAGCAATCCGGTCATAGTCAATGTTATCTTCTACCTTCTCGCCCCTCAGGATCACCTTCAAAATCTGAGATCTCTCTCTGTTGTCGGGCATTCCAATCTCGAAGGCCTGAGGAAGGCGGCGAAGAATTGCTTCATCAAGCTCAGATGGCCGATTAGTGGCAGCAAGTACCATAACCCGTGCATTTTCTACATAAGCATAACCACAGTAAATAAAGACACCAGAACTTCCTTACTAGATCACGTTAACTAGATAAACGGCAACCATCTCAAATTGCAAAATTTCTTGGGGAAATGCTGCAACACATGTGACGGTGATAAAAGCTAGTAAAAAAGAATCATCTCATTAAGGAGTACACCTACGATTTGTGCTAAAACCATCCCATAAAGCCATGAACTCAGTCTTCATGCTTGTCAACGTATCATTGTCAGTAGTCTTGCGCTCACCCAAAAAGCTATCCACTTCGTCAATGAATATAATTGCTGGCTGAAGTTTATGCGCCAAACTAAACACTGCAGCAACTGTAGAAAATATAGAAGCGCAAATCAATGGAGAAGTCTTAACATCATCAAGTTGAATTACTAACCCTATATAAACCACTCTTTGAGTAACTTAATGCAAATCAGAAACATGGGAAATTGCAAAAAGAATTCTAGTTAGAACATCTAAGACTGTAATATGATTTTTGCTCCTTCAACACTTTACACAACCTCGGTGAAATTCTTATGCATTTATTTTTATAGCATAGTCAAAGTTTCTCCTAAACACATCAAACTCAATTTTGTTATTAAGACAATAAACACCCGCCACCAATGTTCAAACCGGAATCAAACCTCATGTCAGACAAAAAAAAACCTTATACTTTTGCTCCTTGGTTTCAGTGCAAAGGGCTGCCTATGGAATGGAAGTCCACCTATATTCATATTATGGAGAGCAAAATTTCAAGAACTGCACATGAATTATCATGAGATCACATTTGTGCAGCATAATTGAAACACATAACTGATTGCAACAAGAAAACATGTAGCCAAATGTCAGATACACTAGAAACTATTTTGTGTTCTGACCAAAAAGAAAAGGAATCGATTTTGAATGATACTCTTTGTTTCTTTTTTAATTCTAACAAAAGAATTCATATAATCTGGAGGAAAACAAAAAAATCAGAATGAGCAAAACATCATATTATGAACAAAGAAAACATTTCAACTAAAAAAGAGTATCTAAAACTGCAGAGCACGATTTATCCGTTCTATTATGCACATAACTATGGAAAGAATGTAATCAAAACGTAGTAAGAGAGACTTGAAATCATGTTTTGTTTATCCCTGGAGAACTTTATTTGAATGAGATAATTGCATAAAGAAAGATAACTACACAATCGTTGAAGACTGGCCAAAACTAAGCAGCTCCTCTGATAATGAATTTTAATCCCCTAAAAAATAATATAATAAAGTTGCAAAATACAGGTTCTCTTGTATGTTTTATACAAGATGGAATAATGATTGTCGAGCCTGAATTACAACTGAGACAAAATTCACAAGTAAAACAAGGGCTATAAAAATTTGAATAATCAAAAAACATACACAAGGAAAGATAACACAGAGAGAGAATCATGAAAGACTAAGGACAATATCTAACTCACCCATTTTTTGGGCATCACCAAACCATTTGCTCATCAGATTTGATATTCTCATGTTGATAAAAACAGCACCCGACTCTTTTGCAATTGCTTTAGCAAGCATCGTCTTTCCAGTGCCAGGAGGTCCATAGAGCAACACTCCTTTTTGAGGACCGAGAAGCTTTCCAGAGAAGAGTTCAGGCCTCCTCAAGGGAAGAATTACCAATTCATATAGAGCTTCCTTAATAGCTTCCAATCCACCAACAGAATGAAATTTCACATCTATATGATCAGGGTTGATTACATCACAGGCAATTACATCCTGTTGACAAAGCACAAGGGGAATCAAATAATTCAATATGAAAATGATTGCCTTTGACTGCACGTTACAAGCATGTCTTTAGATTATTCACACCAATAAGTAATCATAGCATGCTAAATTAATAAAGCATGTAGATTACAATTAGTCACATAACATCCTTGTGAACCAAATTATTTCAAGGGGCAAAAGCTCAAGTAACAACTAGAAAAGTGATCACAATCAAAAAGCACACAGATTTGATCCCAGAAAAAAAAAAAAGAATACTACCATCATCGTAAATCAAACTGAGTGACAAAGAGAATGATTTCAGAGGATGAAGTAAGCAGTGCAAGTTTTAGAAACTTAGATTCTAGTGCATTTGGTATGTAGGAAATTGTTCTGCGTGGAAGGTGTTGGAAATTACTTCTATCAGTTTTCCGTGTTTGACTGAATATATAGATATGATAATCTTACAAGATGTCTATCGGAAACAACCTCTCTACCATCCCAGACACCACTTGTGGAATCACATTGGGTATGTTGTGTTGTAATTGTACAAGATTGAAGACAAAGGATAAGGAATAGTGTTCTAGTAAAATCTGAAACAGTGTCAAATTGTTGGTCAAAACAAGTGATTTTTAAGGAAGCAAGTGATAAGAGTAAGAGTTGAGATATTCCTAAAGAAAAGTGACTTCCTCCCTTAAGTGAGGAAAGTCTTCCCCATATTGATGAAAACGTTTTCTTTGAAATTAAGTCACCCAAGTACTAGACGATAATTGGAAACACTATCCTCCATATAAACACAATCTATCTGTTTGGCAAGCACAATGCCATGATTATTGCTTGACCAACAGACTGTTCACTGAATAAAGGATGGTCTACTCAATTTAATACTAATTAAAACTAGCATATTTTACCGTGAAGACTCAAAACTTTTCTATTAACATTTTATCATGATTGGAAGAACTAGTGCCGCTTTTACAACCTTTCTCTAGTGAGTGCCATCGCCATGGCATTGCTCTTTCCATTTCATAACAGAATTAGTAGATGCATTCATGACAAGCCAATTCCCCCCACCACTCCAAGAGCCCAAAAAATCACACTATCCTTTTATTAAAAATATAATTAGCTCCCCCAGAAAACAAAGAAGAAAAATAAAATTTACCGAGGTCTAAAACATAAAATCAAAATTTTTAAAAAAGTTGAGCAAAAACAAGCTTACACTGTTTCATTCCACGGGCAATTAGAATTGGCATTTTCAATTTCAGCTACCTAGTGTGCTTGTTTCATTCTAAACAATACTACACAATAGACCATAGTGATCACTGATCAATAATAGGGAAGTCTAAAGCAAAAAAGAAAAGTACAACAACAACGAACAAACCCAGCGTAATCCCAAAAATGGGGTCTAGGGGAGGGTGGTGCGTACCGGACCTTACCCCTACCTTGTGAAGATAGAAAGACGGTTTCTGATAGACCCTCGCCTCAAGTAAAGCATACTATAAAAAAACATCAAGTAGGTAAAGCATACTATAACACCAAAGAGCTGAAGCAAAGGAAACAACAACTACTACTAAGATCTTAGAATGAAATATTAGGAAGGTACTAATATCAAAACTGATAAGGAAACTAGACAACATTCGACTACCTACTAACCTTCTAACCTTATCCTAGACATCAATATCTCTATCTAGGGTCATGTCCTTAGTAAGCCGCATTTGACCCATGACATGTCTGATTACCTTGGACTTCTTCAGCCTAAAACTACCCCTCCTCCACTATAACTAGGCTCTCACACCTCCTTACTGGAAATGAGCATTCATGCATTTCTCTTCATATGCCCAAACCATACAAACTACACTTTTTTGTTTATTTGCCAACTGGTGTCCGGTATCACCATTGAATCCAACTAAATCCCAAATCACCCACATTGGGGGTTAAAGTGCTCCGTAACAAAAAAAAAAAAAGACTACATACCCAAGTGGACTCACTGATTACTTACCACTCCACGAAGACCCTCATAGTTGGTTATTTACGACAAAACTAAGCGAGACTGTAAACTTTACGGTGAGAATTGAAAAGGGGAAAAGGAGCGAAAAGCAACCTCATAGGGGTTGGTTTGAATGATAGGTCGACCAAGGCGTTTAGCAAGTTCCTTTTTGTGGTGAATAGCTGCCTTTTTGGAGGCGTGTCGGTTCGGGTCAAGTTGTCGGAGCCCCACATACAAAACTAGGCCACTCAGAGCAGCGCTCGCCGCATAAAGGATCAGTTCTTGCAACAACTTCGTCTCCGATGAACGACCCCTCATCTTAAACCTTGCAGTTCTCTTCTCACAAACGCAATGGCGTTTCCAACAAGTTTGGAACGAGTTCAATACACTACTTCGTCTATTTATATGTTCCGGGTGCCAAATGAGCGATTCGGGTTAAATATGAGTGGGTTGAAAATAGCTCTAATACTAACATAATTGAGTTTGTTTCATAGGGGAATAATTGTTATTTCTCATCTTTCATACAAAACCAAATCAAAAAGTGTTAAGAATTCGAGATGACAAAACTTGTCGGGTAAAAGATACTATAAATTTTAGAATTCAATATCCGAATAGAACTCCATTAGTCTGATAATTAATTTGCAAGAAATATTTCATATTATTATTTATATCTGGACTTAAGTCAAGATCGAAAATCAGATCCTCAATCGAGGTGGAGAGTCGTGTCTTTGGTCAAGAATAAGGTCCCGGGTTGAGATTAGGGAGCAAGATTGGGTCTAAATTTCGAGTCTCAAATCAGATAATGAGGTTTGGAGTTAAGTCTCAAAGATTCAAGATCATTTCTCATGTCGAAAATTGGATTGGGGTTAGGGACAAGGGTAAAGTCAAGTGTCAGATCAGGGTTAGATTTGAATTTCGAACTAATACACTAGGTCAAGATCCCAAGTTGAGGCTCGTATTAGGGTCAGGTTCCAAGTGAAAGACTAGGGTCAAAGTCAAGTATGAAAATGGGGTCGAGGTTCGGTTTTAGTTCGGGACCTAAGTTGAGATTCATAGTAGGGTCTTTGGTTGTAAGGCCGGGGAAATAATTTTTCTTAAATTTAAGTAAAATAATCTATTAGAAAAATATTAAGATAACCAAAATGAGAAAATAGCCTTCAAAACTTCACATATAGTCAACTTATATCCATCTTAACTAACTTCTTAATCTAAGTTTTAGTAATTACGTTTTATAGATTTTAGTTAGTAACTAGATGTTTAAGAACTCTAATATACAAATATTAACTAACACATTTTATTATTATTTCATTTAGGTTTAGAGATAAAAAAAAAAGAGAGTGATTAAATTCCTTTATCCTCTCCAACATATCTTTTTTTTAAAATCTTTTATTTTTTTTTTCTTTTTATATGAATTGTTATAGCTTATTTTTAATTTTTGAAATACAGAATTAGAATTCAAATTAGAATTCCTCCGTTTTCTTTGTATGACTTTAGAATTTAAAATATAATTTCAATGTATTTATACATTTAATTTATTTGTCTACGAAAATTAGCTATGAATAGAAATACAAATGTAGAGTTGACACAAACGAAAAATAGCTCTGAATATAACATTCAAATATAAATACAAATACTTACAACTCATCTCTTCAAGATAAATACGATTTTATACAAATTCAAAAATATAAAATAGATATAAATTCAGATTATATGTATAAAATATACAAATTCAAATGTATACAAATTCAAAATGTATGTGAAATATACAAACAAATTCACTTTATGACTAAATATAATTTATACAAAATACCTTTGAATTATATACAAACACATGATAGTTATATACCTACATGTAATGTATAAAATATGAACCAACATATTCTATACAAATCAAAAATGGATTATGCAACTTACACACATGCATATACCAACATGTGACAACTGTCTAATTGTATAAAATAGTTATTGTATGCATATATATATTAAATATTTAATATGGTATACGGACTTGTGTGTAACTAACAAAAAAAAAAAAAGATACATAGACTTACATATATCTATTGTATAGACGTTCATATGAATATACATTTGGATATATACAAAATACATTCGAGTCATTCACAACGCCACTTCTCTCCCTTATGAGCGAGAATCCTTGAAACTTAGTTTATACAAAATAACAACAACAAATTATCAAACTGAGATGCCTAATGTCTAATAGAAGAACAAACATAATTTATACAAACGAACTTCAAAAATATACAGTTTAATATACAAATACGTGATAGCTTGTTGTATACCTACATGTAGTGTATAAAAGAGAAACTAACATATTTTATATAAATCAAAAATCGAATATACAACTTACATATATATTTTATATGTGTATATATATGTATATGGCAACACGTTACAATTCTCTAATTATATATGACGATTATTTCTATACATAAAAAACTAACACGCTATACATACTTATATGTAACTAATATAAAACGATATATATATATATATATATATATATATATATATATATATATATATATGTATGTATGTATGTATGTATTGAAACCTTTTTTTCGCATGATTGGAAGAAAAATTTCGAAGAAACATTTTTAATTGATACTAAAAAGAGCAAATTTTAGAGTCAACAACAAAAAAGAAAAAGGAAAAAAAATCTAGCCAAAAAAAATAGAGTAAAATAAAACAGAATAGCAAGCAAAAAGAACGAGGTGGTGAACTTGCATATAGAATTCAATAATTTAAGACCATTTGATTGGGATTAATTTTCACCGAGTGACTTTTATGTTCTTTCCCCTAAAATATAAACTCGTTTTTTCATCAGTACCTGTGATCTTGACATTTTTAGTCAATTCCCCCTTAGGCTAAAAAGAATTTTAATGAATATATGATCAATATAACTCGTATAGATCATATTCATTATATAATAATATAAATTGTATTTTGGCTGAAATTTATAAAGCACAAGAAGTAGATATATATATAATTTTTTTATTGTAAGTTTTATTGAGTTGTTATGTGCGTAATTAAAAAAACTTCTATACGTCAACGAGACTAGGTTTAGTTATGATTACAAACTAACCCGAATTAAGGTACCCTGACCCAACTCGATGCATTTGATCTCTTTCGTGATGCTGCTATAATACTCCAAATAATAAGTATATGATAAATGTCTTTTATACGAGGTTTATCACTTCATTATAGTCAATTAAGACTATATTTTTTTTCTCATTTATTGATTAATCATTGATATGATCTCTGCATGCACGTATTTTCTATGCTTTATGAAGTGAATGATTTTTTTCTTTTGATCATAATAAGTCCATTAAGGTGGCAACGCTCTCAACAGAGTTTTCTCCATACCCAAGGTCGAACCCTCGACCTCTGGTTAAGGGTGAAGCAGCCTCATCTACTGCACCACAACCCAACTTGAAGAATCTGTGTTGCATGTATACAGATTCTTGTACCGAAATACACTATTTATACCATATAATTCTCGAGATAAAGAAGGTGATGTAACAGTTCTTTTAGATATTTTTATCTTTCTAATTATTTTTTGTACATATATATATTTATTCCCTCAACTATGTGTATTAGTAAGGAGTAAATATTTGTAACTGCTCTCCACCTCTTCCTCCATGCATGTTGACATTATGGCACATTTCTTGAGTATAATTATGTAGTAGTTGTTATGACACATTCTCTTAACAATATCAATTAATGGCTTATGGCTTGCCGTATTTCTTGCAATTATACTGTCTCTCATATGAACTAATCTCTCTTATATAGTGAAAAAATAAAATAGTACTATAATCGTGCTTTTAGTTATCTTTTCACTCAACGCAGTTGAATTTTATAATGCTTCTTTTTTTATTAATTATTCAAGGAGATCTTAATTAGTTAGCCAAAAACTGGGAAAGCAAGTTCTGACAAAATACTTTTGAGAAGCCCTCTGGATCATTTCCTTCAGTTCTCTCAGATGTAAGTAACTATTTAATTAATAATCTCTTAATTTTATTCCTAGATATTTTTCTTTTGTTTTTTCAAGAATTGATTGCAGTATCTTTTTGTTTCATTTGATCTTAATATATATATATAAGGTATTATTTTCAGTAATCTTTCTTCTTCAATCCCTATTGTAGTGAAAAGGTTGTTTCAATATTAGAGATGATTTTTTTCTTTTTTTAGGATTGATCATTGCAGTGTCTTTTTAGTTAAATTGATTTTAACATCCAAAGTACTTAAAAAGTATTTTCCTTTAATTAACAACAACAACAATTATCAGTATATGCAATATAATGGACAAGTCAGCCTGAGGAAGGTGGTGTTATTTTTGATAGATGTTTGGCTCAAATAGAGAAGAAGTCATTTTGAAAAAATAGCAGAGAAAAATCAGAAGAAGTAAAGAAAATAACATAAAAGAACATAATAATAAAATCGAATATGACATTGAGAGAGTAATAAAAATAATAGTGACAATGATAGCGTCATACGTTGATTAAAGTGTTGACACTTACTGGAATTAAGAAAAATTCTACTTTTATCTTTTTTAATTCTAATTGTCAATATTATTAATACAGACACACTACTTTTTTATTCTAATAGAAGGCAAAAGTTCAAAAGTTGCATATAATTAAATGGTTTTTACAGAAGATGTACCTTATCTTGTGTGGATGAAGCATTATTATACTTAACAATGTTTCTTTAATTAGTACACGCATGAGCTTAGTTTCTTAATTAGGACCATGACTTTATAATTTGTATTCCTTTTTTATATATGTTTGGTTTGATTATTCATTAATTTATGTACTCAAGAGGAACAAAGATGTTCTTCCTCACGCCATGTGATAGCACATTTAATTGATCAGTTAAACTAATTGATTGTTTGTATCCTAAAAATCACAACAGTAATTTTTTAAATCCGTTATTAATTTGTACATAATCTTCAGGAATTAAGACATGATCTATTTGGCTAAAATAGTTACTCCCTACGTCCTAATGTAATATAACTGAAATTTTTAAATTTTGACTGTAAATTCTAACGTAGAAACTTTAAAATTTGTATATTTAAAAACAACGTATATAAAAACACTGCAAATCAATAAAAAGCAACTTTAAAAAATTAAAAGGCATGAAAATAAATTGTTATAAAAAAAAATTTAATTAACAGTCTATTTCAATTGTACCTAATAGATTAAAACAAAAAATAGTACACTTGTGGTTTGGTTTGAAGATGGTTATCTCGGGATAAAATAAAAGAACACATTTTTCTTTGTTTGGTTGGAGGGATTAATCCAACCCTGAATAACTTATCCCATCATTTTTCCCTTAGTCTCGGGATAACTTATCCCATATATATGGTAGGATAAGTTATCTCGAATAATCTCAAAATAACTAATTCCAATATTAATTATCTCGTAATAATCATTTTCAAACCAAACCGCCCAGACTTGGCTGGTAGTACAGTACTAGTATCAATTAATTTATTAGTACCTTTTTTATTTTATTTTAGGAGAGTGTGGGGTTAAAGTTAGAAATTGGTTCACAGTATAAAATAATCACTCATTGGTTGACTCATCCATATTATGTACTATAATCTTTCCTATATTATTAACCATCAATTGATCATTAATAAAATGAGATAAAGAAAGTTACAGGTGGACCTTTTTACAAGTAAAGGGGTTACTTAAATCCCCAATTTGTACTACATCCACTAATATAAAAATAAAATAAAATAAATTCCACTAAACTTAAAGAAAGGAAATCTCATTACATCATCCTGTATTGTTTTCAATGAGGAATTTATTAATTTACTACTATAAGCAAATTCAATGTTTTTCCTTTTTAATAAACAAATAAAGAAAGTACAACAACAAGATATCCAACTAATCAATTGCATTAATTTTTATGAAAAAATTTAATTGTAAAGGCTAGTTTCGTTTGAAACAAGTTACTTTGAGATTATAACGATGAAATTATTACATAAAAATTAAATAATAGCATGCTTAATTATAACTAAATTTATATTGGTACATGTTTGGTTCATTAGATTAGATATAAGTGACACAATACATATAAAACGTGTGTTGCTTCTCCTTTACTTATTTAGAATATATCGTTATTTTAAAATAAAATTAAAAAAAAGAATCAAAATGGCAAATGATTATAATTGCAAAAAGAGAACAAAGTCAGAAGCCAACTATTACCTTTTGAATTAAAATTACTACAAATCGTATATTACGACTACAGAAAAGAAGCAAAGCTATCTAGACAACTTCGTTTTCTTCTTTCTGATGACCAACTCCTCAAGTGGACGACTATTTGATTTAAATTTTATAAATTAAATTAAAAAATAGTTAAAAGTGTCATTTTATTATTATTATTATTATTAATTTTTTTCTTTTTCTGATTGATCTCAAAATGTGATATTAATATATTATCCTATATAATAAGTGGCAAAGAAGCAGCTGAAGCAGGCTGCTCATGATCGACATGCTTGCTTTAGCTGCTTCAATCGTGATTACATTTATGATATGATTGTTTCAGTTGCTTCAACCGTGATTTTACTATATCACTCATAATTAATTATTATAAGTCATTTAAGTATTAAAAAATTAATAATATTTAATTAAAAAATAAAATAGGCATAAGATGATAAATTATTTTTTGATATTTTAAATTAATTTGATGTCTTATATGAAACTTCATAAATATTTATTATAATAATGTTACCATGTCACTTCTAATTAGCAGAAAATAGAAGAAAAAATATTACTCACACTCATTAGAAACTTAAATTATTTAAAAAATTATAATTGACTATCAATGCAATGAAAATTTGAAAACTTAAAATATTGTTATACAAATTTCATCAATCTAAATATAATAATAAATGTCTAACTTAAAAATTAAAATTTATCAATCAAACAAATAAAAATTTTAATTAAATGATAGAATTATACATAATATAAAATTTTTAAGGATTAATATTGAACCGTACCTAGCACGACTTAAACCGACTAGTAATATAATAATTGTGATTTAAACAATTTCGATCAAATATGAAATACGAAATACTACTAATTCATAATTCCTAATCTGACGGTCCAAACGACTTTACATAAATAATTATTGCGCCTTTATTGACTTGTAAAACCTTTGAGTTATGTTTCCAAATAGAGACAAAAAGGAAAAAAGAAAGGTTGAAAAAGTAGAATTTGAAAGCATCACAATCCAAGCCCAACCACATAGGAATCACGACATTAAATTTAGACCTCTGTTGTTGGGATTTTTGGTAAATTTTGTACTGCACTAAAACATATACATGGTTCTTGTACTACTCATGGCTCATGCAGTACATGTACAGTTCCCTCCCCTATGCTTATCTATTTTTTGCCTCCTTCGATTCGAATCCCTATTCGTATTCTTCATTTCCAACAACCTCCACATTCTGCGCTTATCTTTTTTTTTTTTTTTTTTTTTTCTCTTCAATTTTATTCACGCACTCTCTATATACTCAAGAACATTATTCTTCTTTTTTGTAATATTGGATCCGGGGGGATTCGTTTGTTCTCTCTCTCTCTCTGCAAATCTTGTTGAATTTCATAGTGTTTATTCACTGTTTATTATTATTATAGTTGTTGATGAGATCGTAATAACTCAGTACGAACAACTGTTTTATACCATATCTGTTGGGCACGGTTTTCAAGAACTCTGTCCAGCAAAGAAAAAAAGGTGATTTTTTTTTACATTTTTGGGCACCCTTTTCAATCTTTTTAAGCCCACCATCATGTTTTTTCTTCTTTGTTATAGTAAGGTCTGGTTGTTGTTTCTGATTTGTAGTGATTAAACGTGTACAGGGAAATGAGTAGAGTTGGTGTAGAATCAATGGAGATTGAAAGAGAAGAAACGGAAGAAGCGAGAGATCATGCTGAAGAAGTGAAGAGAATTCCTCCATGGACTAAACAGATTACTTTTAGAGGAATTGTGGCGAGTGTGTTGATTGGAATTATTTACAGTGTGATAGTGACGAAGCTTAATCTCACTACTGGACTGGTTCCAAATCTCAATGTCTCAGCTGCTCTTCTTGCTTATGTGATCTTACAGTCATGGACAAAGATTCTTAAAAAAGCCAATTTTACATCCACTCCGTTTACTAAACAGGAGAATACTATTATTCAGACCTGTGCTGTTGCATGTTACAGCATTGCTGTGGGAGGTAAAGACTCTTTTTTCCCATTTTGTAATGCTGTTAGCAGATATATCATTCGTTTAGTATGATGATCATATGAAATGAGTGAAGAAATAGGGATTCATAGAGCCGATCCCATGTACTTGTTTGGAATTGAAGCATAGTTGTTGTTGTAGCAGACATATACTTCATTTAGTTTTAGGAGCGGAGCCAAGATGGCCAAAGGGGTTCATCAACGAAAAATTACACAAGTTAACATGGTTAGAATTATTTTTTATCTACGTATAGTAGATTTCGATTCCCTTTGGCATGTTGATGTGTTCATTTCTTTTTGTTTTGAACCTTCTAAGTGAAAATTCTGGTTCCGCCACTGTTTAGTTTGATGATTATATGAAATGAGCTTAAATAAAGAAGTGGAAATTTGCACAGTCGACCCCAACTTGTTTAGGACTAAGTCCTAGTTGTTGTTGTAGCACATATATCCTTCATTTGGTATGGTGATGTGAATGAGCTTACATGAAGAAGTGAAGATTCGTATAACCCGCAGAACTCGTTTGGGACCGAGGCGTATTTGTTGTTCTAGGCTTCTAGCAGATATATCCTTCTGTGTGCCTCTTTAATTGGCGTGCTTGAGGCTTTCAAAATGGGGATTCATTCAATGTTTTCTGGGTTTGTTTTGCTTGTGTTATTTTAGGTGGCTTTGGATCGTATCTTTTGGGACTGAGCAAGAAGATATATGAGCAAGCAGGAGTTGATACAGAGGGCAATACACCAGGGAGCCACAAGGAACCTGGGCTTGAATGGATGATTAGTTTTCTCTTTGTTGTTAGTTTTGTTGGGCTATTAGCCTTGGTTCCTCTTAGAAAGGTACTTTCCAATCTTGCGGCTATCTTCTTTTTGTTCACCTGTTAAAAGACTTAGTAGGCCCTTAGACATGAATAGGTCGATATGTGAAAAAGTAATATTTGAAGTGAAGTTGAAAAAGGGTATATGGAAGTCGAAGTTGTGTCTGCATATGAAGACACAGTTGGGGTTTTGTTGTAAGTGAAAACTTGAAAAACTCCTAGAATCTTTTTTTCAATCTTTAAATTCCATATTTCAAGTTTGAAGTTGAAATAATGGGTCAATTCAAAGAATCTCCAACTATTGTTTCACATATTAGTGATGATTCATCGCGATATCTGGTAATCAAATCTTACAATTTTCTAGGTACAGATTTGCAGGGTTAGCTGCCACCTTCAACTGACTCTTGAATTTTTGTTTATTGGTTCTGGTTCAGATTATGATAATCGACTATAAATTACCTTATCCAAGTGGAACTGCGACTGCTGTTCTGATCAATGGATTTCATACACCCAAGGGAGACAAATTGGCCAGGTATGCAGGATCATAGTGATTAGGAAGAACTTGCCTTGGCACACTAGCTTTTCTTGAGAAATGAAAACTGTGTTCTTCAAATTTCCAGGAAACAGGTTAAAGGATTCTTGAAAGTTTTCTCGTTCAGCTTCTTATGGAGTTTCTTTCAGTGGTTCTACTCTGGTGGAGATCAATGTGGATTTGAAAACTTCCCCACGTTTGGGTTGAAAGCTTGGAAGCAAACGTATGTACTTGCTATAAACTTTTAGCAGCTCATGAATGATTTTGCATTACTACTAGCGCTAATTGATACCATTGAATGTTTCCAGTTTTTTCTTCGATTTCGACATGACTTATGTGGGAGCTGGAATGATTTGTTCCCACATTGTGAACATTTCTTTGCTTCTTGGAGCTGTGCTTTCTTGGGGTATCATGTGGCCTCTAATTACTGAACGCAAAGGAGCTTGGTTCCCTTCAAGTTTACCACAGAGCAGCATGAAGAGTCTAATGGGTTACAAGGTTTTTATCTCCATCGCTCTCCTCCTGGGAGATGGCCTTTACAATTTTGTCAGGACACTTTATTTCACTTTTAGAAACATACATGCCACACGTGCAACAAGGCGGCCTGAATCATGTAAGTTGAAACCGCTTTATGTCTTTTCCTTCCAGTGCTAAATGAATCATTCCCTCTCGCAGCTCTCCTCCATTAGTAATGAAATTTGATTGTAACTTCCTAGTGTCAACCGCTTTACTCCAGTCAAACAGTATCATGATTGTTGAATAACGAAAGAATTTTCTGTTAAGACAATGAGAAGAGGGGCAAAACATTGTCCCCTTTTGTTGAAATTTTATCTTTAACACGGTTTCCTCAATCTTTTTCTGGCAGCATCCTCAGAAAACAAGAATCTACCACTTGATGAGCTGCAGAGAAATGAGATATTCATCAGAGAGAGCATTCCCTTCTGGCTAGCTTGTGTTGGCTACTTGATTTTTTCCCTTATCTCCATCATTGTCATTCCAATAATGTTCCCTGCATTGAAGTGGTATTTCGTGCTCGTTACCTACGTTTTTGCACCATTTTTGAGCTTCTGCAATGCTTATGGTGCTGGTCTAACAGACTTGAATATGGCATACAATTACGGGAAGGTAGCTCTCTTTGTGCTTGCTGCATTTTCCGGGAAAGAGAACGGTGTTGTTGCTGGACTTATTGGATGTGGACTGATTAAGTCCATGGTTTCCATATCTTCTGACCTGATGCATGATTTCAAGACGAGCCACCTGACCCTCACATCCCCGCGTTCCATGCTACTTAGCCAAGCTATTGGAACTGCCATTGGCTGCATCGTAGCACCTCTTTCATTTTTCTTATTCTACATATCTTTTCCTGTGGGGGACCCCAATGGGGAGTACAAAGCTCCTTATGCACTCATCTATAGGAACATGGCAATCTTAGGTGTTGAAGGATTCGCTGCTCTGCCCCACCATTGCTTGCAGCTCTGTTATGGCTTTTTCGCCTTTGCTATCGTTGTCAACTTGGTGAGAGACATAACCCCGGAAAGAGTGGGGAAATGGGTTCCTCTCCCAATGGCTATGGCTGTTCCTTTCCTTGTTGGTGCTTCCTTTGCAATTGATATGGCTGCAGGCAGCTTGATCGTATACGTATGGCATAAGCTCAACAGCAAGAAGGCCGATTTGATGGTTCCTGCAGTCGCTTCAGGGTTGATTTGTGGTGATGGATTATGGATTCTTCCATCAGCATTACTTGCTTTACTCAAAGTTAGGCCTCCAATTTGTATGGCTTTTTCAGCCGGACAGACGTAGTGAAATTTTCTGATTCTTGAAGCTAAGATGTACGTGTTTGACAAAAAAGCATTTTAGGAATACAGAAATGAGATACCTTAGAGAAGTATTTTAAGGACGAGTATCAAGTCTATGCTTTTAACTTACAAAAGACAGGATTACAATTTAGAAGAGTATCAAGTCTATGCTTTTAACTTACAAAAGACAGGATTAGGAAAATAATCAACGTCTGTAGATGACCTGAAATGCTGCCCATACATCTTTGTTTCTCATAAAAGAAACTTCAGATAGTCTACTGTCCAATGTCTTTTCTTCGGCTCATACTTCCCAAAAATTGACCAAAATGTTCTGTTATGTTTGGTGTAGGTTTAAATTGTTTGTTAGACACACTTCATAACTGGTAAAGTTTGCTGCTATGTGACTAGAAGGTCACGGGTTCAAATGCAAGGTAAGACTACATACAATATACTCTTGTGGTGGGCATAGTGATAGCTTTAATGTATCGGACTGACTTTTTTTTACTTGACAGCTGTTTTGATACTTAGAAGTTTGCTAAAAGGGAGTACTTGTCTCTGTTTAATAAGTTGTATTTAACAAACTCTACTCTGGAGGTTAGATCTAATGGAAAAGTGAAAAGAAAATAATACTTAAGAAACGTCAAGATCACAAAAACTACATCTAAATAAAATCTACGCTGGATTCCAAAAATAAACTAAAATAGTAAAAATTACAATTAAAATATTAGTTCTCGTTGAATCCATTTTTTCAATAGCTCTATTTAATTAACAATCAAGGTTTGTTATAGAACATGTTCACTTTTGACCAATTTAAAAAATTAAAATTGCATAGTCGTAGATTACTCAAATATCGTTTTCACTTGATAGTGAAAGCACTGTATTAATAAGCTTCGAGCGAGCGGACGTCAAAAAAAACCACTTCGTTTTTACGTGGAAACGGAATCTTCTTTTTGTTCTGATTTGAAATTGGAATTGACTTACTAAAGTTAGTGAATTTGTGAACGCTGAATTTTGGAAATTGCAAGATGGCATCATTTCAAAATGATGAAAAAAAATTTCTTTACACCATCACAATGGATTACATAACATATCTAAAAAGATTGGGAAAAGACATCATTTTCATCCCATACTATACAAGAAAAAATCTAAGCCACACCTAAACTATATAAATGACCTATTACGTACCTTAGCTATAAAAAAGTGATACTTTTTACGGACGTGGTGCTGACGTGGCAGCGCGTGTAAAACACCACACTACATGCAAGTGATGTAATGCCTAACAGGGTGTAAGGTGTGTAATAGGTCACTTATATAATTTAGGTATGGATTCGATTTTTCGACTATAGTTTGGAATGAAAACGATGATTTTTCAAAAAGATTCGATCCATGATTGGTATTAACTAAAGAAAGTATCCGTGTTGGGTCCAACTGAGATCACTCACATCCATCCGCATGACCACATGCAAACAACTGCTTTTATTGGAAGAGTCTTTGTAAATGTGTCTTCTCCATGCATTCCAAAAACAAAATCATTTTCAACTGACAAATCTACCACCTTCTGGAATCATCCAAGAACAACATCTTTAAGCACAACACAGTTTTCAATTCAATTCAAAGCAAAGCAAATTCTTTGGCTCAGTAATCACTACATAAACAAGCAAGCTGTTAATTGACAAAAGACTGGCTTACTCCACCTAGTCTTTTGGTAAAATTCGTATGGATGTCAAGAACATTAAGTATTCGTCTTAGACAATGAACTCAGCCGGAGAGCAAATGACTGTCCTCACTGCATGTTAATATCACAAGAACAGACGACAAATCAATGTTCAATGCGAAATACATTAACTTGTTTCTGATTTTCGGATAGCAGTTGATTACTTCCAATGAACTGTTCATGCATTTGTAATTTCATCAAATGAGAACCGAACTACTGAAGCTTAATCTCCAATTCCTGGACATCCATCTTTGGCTTAAACCAACGATGTGGTGGTAATCTCTTCAGTCACTTTTCCAGATCAGAGACCAATGATAGACATAAATTTATCCTTTTTTAAAAAGGATATGGAACTTCTGTTAACTGCACCACGAAGGTGCAAGAATACGTACAGCAAAAAGATTCAGTCTCCCTCTCTTTAAACTGGCAGGGAGTGTACATGAAATCAGTAATAGAGAGAAGCAGCACCAGGATTGTAACAATTACAAACATACACATTTGGAAAAAAGAAGATGAATGTATATTTGTCCTCAAAGCATCTGTATTTTCTTTATTTCCACAGCCCAAATATCGCAGGCTGGCACATTTCTTCATGCTACTTTCACTCTCAACATTTGTACAAAAAATATGCAAAGCAGAACATGATCCATGTAAACATCTATATACAATGCTTTAACCATGCAGGGAGCTGATGCCAACGCCTTATTAAAGACTCGGCAATGACTAAAGATATTCACAGAGTCATCCATCAAAGTGTAATAGAGTTTATACCTACGCGAGTCAGTTTTCAGCCTCAACCATAAGCAGTCACCCAGATCCACAGAACAATTAACGAAAATTTATTAGCATTGAGGAATACATACAATATAAGCTCAACTTTTACTATAGAATAAACAGCAATATCAAAGAAAATTTGACAGACTTCCCATAAGGACAGTAAACTTGATATAAATCAGGTAACAATTCTGGTGGTATCTCAATTAATCGACATTTTTGCCATATTGCTCAGAGCCCCAGTAGACTGCAAATTTTACTCTTGGGCTTACGGGGTTTGCAGAATTCCTTGGGATCACTAGTAAAAGCAAAGCCTAAATGAACGATAATCCGAAATGCCAAATCAAGATTCTGAAGATGCTAAAAGCTGCATCAGAACTATGAACAATAGATGCAGGGGCCATAGGAAGGTAACATTTTCAGCTGGATTAGTTAACTCAAATGTCACAACAAGTTTTGGCTTACTACAGTAAACACCCAAGTATGATCCTTAAGCATAATTCCCACCATAACATCAATTTATAGCCTTTACTGTACATTTTTCTTACGCAGTTCACTGCCAATATTGACCTTACTAGAGTCCCATCAAGGAAGATTATCACATTCAAAGGGCTTATAATTTTCAGTATAGGCCTTCACATCATGCATATATATATAACCAAAAATACGCGAGCACCATTCTTCATGAACTGGATCGAGGGTAGCCCTACTTAGTAATAATTGAGCTAACATAATAAGAAATTCACTTGAACGAATGAATATAGTAAATAAACAACTGTCAATTTGAGCATAATCAAGTTCAAATGTCACATCATAGTCACAAAATGAAATCAAGCTATTATCTTGATTAAAAAAAAAAAAAGAAACAGCTTACTTCACCATAATGCATAGTTACAATTAAATAACCATTTAGTCCAAATGAGAAATGTCAACAAGGCCTAATTCCTCAAACTCCCTTTTATCTAATATACAGAGCTTGAAAATGAACGTAACGTAGTACGTAGAGCAGCAACTGACTCCTTCAAAAATCAATATTATTCTTCAGAATTCAACCACTAAAATAACAAATTTTTGATTGACCTTTTTCATCCTTATTTGGGGGCGTAAACATTAAGGGGTTGTTTGGGTCAATCAATAAAACCTGTTCTCTGAAATACAGCATTGCGAACACGCCGTAAATCTCTTCCCTTCAGCGTCCTCCCAACGCCTTCGAAAACCGAAAAGGTCACGTGCGATTGAGCCACCATCATGTGAGGAGGAACCATTTCCTCGTTTTCCAGCTCGTCAGCTTCCACCTCATCGAACCGCTCTAATCCACCCACCGGTCCATTCTTCTTCTGCCAAACCGGCACGTTAACCGGAGCCGATTGGTGAAATTTGGGGAACGAATTGGGATTCGAATTCTCAGAACGGAACACCGGAGGAATCATCTTGGCAGCAGAGGTGGCGGAGATGGTGGGGTTAAGGGTGGATTTGCGTCGGACGAGGGGGTGGTGGTCGTCCATGAGAGCGGCGGAGAGGCCGGAATAGGAGGGTGGTCTGTGTAGGGTGGCGGCGGCGCGTTGATGGAGGTGGCGCGTGGGGGTAGGAGGAGAGAAGGAATTGGAGACGGAGACAGAGGAGTCAGGGGATGATTCGGACCAGAAGACATCGTTCTCGTCGAACTCATCGAGGATGTTGTTGGAATTAGGAGTCGGGTCGGAGTCGGGTTGTTTAAGGAGACCCATGAAGCGAAGGGAGGAAGAAGAAGAAGAAGTATTATTGGTGATGGGAGAAGGCATTGGGACTGTCGACTCAGGGTCTCGATCAATGGTTACACGCAAATATGGGGACACTCATCCTTTCTTTTTATTTTAATGTTATGATATGAATTCTTTTTTTTTATAACTAGCAGGGGTCGTTTCGTGTGAGGAATAAAGTATCTGATGCGAAGATAAAATATAAAATTATTTTTTTTTTTCTAATTTTATTAAAAGCATTAGTTAATCATAAAATTATTTATCTCCTGAAAAAATGAATCACGGGATGATCTGTTGGGGCTTGGTTGATAGAAGGACGAATAAAAGTAACGGAATTAGTTTTAGATTAATCTTATTTCATATTCAGTTGTAATGAAATTGCGGAATAGTTTATTCTAAAATTAGATGTTCCAAATCTGTAAAGTTAATTTTATCTCACAGAAATAGTAATTCAGAAATACTTAACTAATTTTAGATTAATTAATTTCGTTTCCAACCAAACGAGCCCTTAGAATAAGTTAAGATATTGTATATTTATGTGTATGGAGAAAAAGATATTGGTGGGAGGCGTTATGGGAAAGGAAAGAGAAGATCGAAAAGGAGAGTGATTGGGCTTCAGTTAGCCACACGTTGTGTCGACGAGGGAAATGACGGCAATTGCTGGCCCCAACCAATTCTGATGCTACAAGTAAATGACACTTTCCAATTAAATATCATGGTGTGGATTCGATTCGATTCGATTTTATATATTATCGATTTTTAATTTTTAAATATGCTAAATTAATAATTAAATTAATAAGATATTTTTTATCAGTTTTTAATCCTTAATGGTTTGATTTTCGATTTAACCGATAAGAAAATACTCATAAAATAGAAATAATAGAACCAACACGCAAAAAAAAATCGAATCTTAGTTGCAACCATAAATCATACATGATGTGTTTTAATTTACAAGAATCTTCAAGTTTGAACTAAATGTTGTTAGGAGAAATTAAGAGTTTGTATAATTGAAATAATATGTTTGTTAATTGATAGAAATTAAGAGAAAGTATATAATAAGTCATATATATATATATATATATATTCTTATTGGGTTATCGATTTACCCAATAACTCAATAAGAAAAATCGAACCGAACCAATAACCCAATAAATTTTTTTATAAAACCATTACAAAATTGTTAACCCAATAACAATAAACTAATAATATTTTTATCGATTTAATTTATCAGTCGGTTCGATTTTTACACAACCCTGTATACTATATAATAGTGACTTGAGATCTCATTTGAAGAATAATTAACGAAAATTTACATTTACTTTTAACCTAAAGAACAAGTAAAAGCGAACTTGGTGCTACAATCATTTTTATCATGCACGTAGATAGTTCTTATATACCTACAACTGTCTAATATAGAACTAGGATTCTATATTCCAATTGTAAATTATATCAAACTAATCTATTGCAAATATATTGACGTAAGGATTCTATATCCTAATTTCTAAACTAATTCCATACATCTAATTGCAAGTAAAAAGTACATTTGTATATAATTTTCTGAAAGATTGCATTCATTGGAGTATTCATATTTGTAAATTTCATCCGTTCTAATTTATGTCTTACTCTCTTAATTTATTCTTATAATAACAATTGGGCCCAGAAAAAGAAAAACTTCCAATCCCCTATTTGCATTTGCAAAGTGACGGATACGGCTTTGCTGCACCTTTTTTTTTTCAAGTCAAATTTTGACCGTCTTTTTAGATCATTCTATCACAACAACAATAATATGCGCAGTAAAATTCCACAATGTCACTAAGTGGGTTTGGGCCACAGGTGACAAAAGAGTTTTAAAATGAGGTGTAGGTGATACAAGTCTTAATTATTAGGTGGAGGTAACAATTACTTTATTATGGATTAAGAAAGTTGGGGAAGTTTGAAAATAACTCACAAGTTTTTAAATTTACACTTTGATCCAAATGCTAACCTATATAACGAAAAATGGAGGGAAAAAAGACGTCTTTCTCTCTCTTCTCACTCATTGTTATTTTCTCTCTCTTAGCGATTTTTGTTGTTCATTGCTGCTGCTGCTTCATTCATCATCTTCTGCTTCATTATCATCATCTTCTACTTCATTATCATCTTCATCTTGTTCTTGTTGACCATTTATTGTTGTTGTTGTTACCGCTACTGTTGCTATTTGACCAATTTCTTAGGTCACTCATCTGTTGGAATCTGTTACAAAGGTGATTTAGTTGTAACATCAATTCCAACAGGCGTTTCATCTGTTGCAACAGATATTCAAGATCGTAACATGAATCCCAATAGGTAAGAATCTGTTGCGACTCATCACTTACATGTTGCAACAGATAACACATCTTTTGGGATTCCTTCACGGCACTATGAAATCACTCTCAACTTTTTTTAACAAATGACTTTATTTAGGTACCATTAATGGAGGGATTAATAACAATAGGGGTGAATTGTCATGGTCAATGGGTCGATAAGAGCAGTCGATATGTATGGCGTTAGAAGAAGGGTGAAATGCTAGAGACGATAGCTATGACAGTCTAAAGTAATGTTTCGTATGATGATTTTGTGAACTTAATCATCAGCTTTTGTGGACTGAATTGTCAACCGGAAGAATTCGCCATCAGCTACATGCACAACTCCTTTGAAAATCAGAGGGTACTGCCTTTCAAGATAACCGATCAGGTTCGGTTGCATGCTTAGCTAAGTAATTCAACCAGGCCGGTGTTAAGGGTGTACATGGTTGAAAAGACGAGAGAGAATGAGAACCAGAGCGTAGAAGAAGAAGAAGAAGAAGAAGAAGAAGAAGAAGAAGAAGAAGAAGAAGAAGAAGAAGAAGAAGAAGAAGAAGAAGAAGAAAAAGAATTCTTTGATGATAGGTTGGATGATCTAGACATGAATATTTTAGATGATGATCAAACACCTATGCCCGTTGATACGGCCAATACAATGTGCAGTTCTTCTCAATCGACAAAATCTGGAAATCTTCAAGACGACGGGACCGACTTTTTTATTGGAATGACATTCAAGGACAAGAATGAACTATCTAACACTTTGTTTATTTCTTGCTTGAAAAAAGATTTCAGAATAAAGAAGGTGATTAATTTGAGCAGTATCTTTTGCTTTAAATGTGCTAATTCGAACTGCAAGTGGTGGTTGAGAGCGGTGAAGTACGCAAGTTCTGACAGATTCGTCATTCATAAACATAAAAAGCATCACATGTGGTTCGGAGCACATCTCGGGCCAAAATCCTCACGCCATGGCAAAGGTCCTCGGTGAATATTTTAGGAGTAGTTTCCCTGATGGCAAAGGCCCTTCAACAAGGTTTATGGCCAATCAACTCCTTACGAATTTGGAAGTCCTGGACAGTTATTGGAAGGTATATATGGCCATGGGGATGCTAAGGACCTGGTTAGGGGGATACTTGAGCATGGGTATGAAGTCTTGGATGCTTACCGTTACATGATTGAGTTCACAAATCCCAAAAGTAAGACGGCATTGCATCTGGATGAAAACAGAAGGTTCAAGTACTTTTTTGTATCCTATAGTGCTTGGATTCAAGGTTTTCGATATTTGAGAAAAGGCATAGTCGTCAACGGTACCTTCTTGAAGAGCAGGTATAATTGAGTTCTGCTAGCGGCGGTGGCACAGGATGCAGAGAATCACATCTTTCTTGCCGCTTTTTGTGTAGCGGACAAGGAATGTGATGCCTCTTATGGATTTTTTTAACAACTGCGACGCTGCGTCGATGATACCGAAGAGTTGTGTTTTGTATCGGATAGGCATCCAAGTATTCCAAAGATGGGTTCACTTTTCTTCACTTCAGCTTACTTTGGCTGTTGCATCAGGCATCTCGGAGAGAACATTCGAAACAACTATCACAACGAAAGGGTCGTTACCCTTTTTTATAGAGCAGCTAAAGCATATAGTAGAGAAGAGTTTTTAGACCATTTCAATCAAATAGCGAATATGAATCCCAAGGTAGCAGAATTTCTCACACGTGTCGGTTTCGAGAGATGGAGCCGGGCATTCTGTCCGGCAAATAGGTACATTTTTATGAATTTGATATCTTGTTTGATTTACAAGTTTAGTTTGATATCGTACTAAGTGATTCTTTTCTATAGGTACAATATTATGACATCAAACATAGCTAAATTGGTGAATTCATTGTTTGGCGATGAAAGAGAATTTCCCATCAAGGCTATGTTTGAAAAATAAGAGAGATGTATAGTGATTTTTTAACGAAAGGCGTGTGCAGTTCAAGTGCCCAGAAAAAAAACCCAATTTGTTCTCGAAATCGAAAAGAATATATCAATGAACATCAGTTTAGGGAATAGGTTATTCTCTCATAAAATAGCAGATTACAAATTCCGTATCACCGGTCATGGTGATGCTGCCACGGTCGATCTTCAAACAAGATCTTATCCGTGTAGAGTTTTTGACTTGGACAAAATTCCTTGTCCACATGCTATGATAGTCCTCCGAGCTCAATATGGCCATAAATATGGACCTAAAGTTTACGAGTACTCCTCTCAATATTATTCGGTAGAAAAATATGAAATGGCATATAGTGGGCATATTACTCCGGTGCCTCCCGAAGAATCTTGGGTTGTTCCAGTAGAGCTTATGGGGAGATTAATACCTCCTCCATATATTGACCCGATCAATATCAAACCGAGAAGAAAGCCATATAAAAGGAGGCGTGGAGTTGGAAAGTCATTTTCATCAAGAAGAAACAAGTGCTCCATAAGTAAGTGCGCTAGCCACAAAAGAACTACATGCCCGAATCATAATCCACCATGATCGTTGTAATTGCAGAAACTTGTGTTGTTGTTTGTTTGTTGTGGACTTTTATATATTTAACTCATTGTTATGAACCTAATGTTATCATTTATTATATATAAAATATCTTTTTTTTAAAAAAATAGCTTGTGCATCAGTAAAAAAGGTAAAACATGAACTAAATAATACAACAGACCATAATTATTCTCAACAGTTGCACAAACAACTGGAATGCTTTCTTCCAACAGATGACAAATCTGTCGAAACAGATGGATAATCTGTTGAAACCCAACAGATGACCAATCGATTTCAACACATGGTCCATCTGTTGAAAGAACTCAAAAGCCAAAGTTACTAGTGCTACTGGATTCAATATTGTCTCCAACCATCGACATGTTAACATGTATTAGATTAGAAGAAATAGGCAGAATGAAAATTGAATAAGAATTAAAACGCCAAAGTCAAAGTCTGACTAAAAGTAAATTTTTCATTAAATGAAAAATAAAATACATTAGGTATAGATTCGATATAGAAAAATTAAAATACATACGCTAAAAGAAAAAACACATTCTAATTATTAGTATCATCAATCATTAAGGAGAGCCGACCAATCAACTCGCAGTAGCAGGGCTCTCATCAGCCTCTGCATCTCTCTGAACATCGTCGCTCTCACTGCGACCAGCTCGTTCTGCAGGTCATTAACCTATCTTTGAAGTTCCCACACTGTGTCATGTAGAATAGCAATGTTCGAACAAGGATCAACCATATCTAAAACACGCATGAATTGACAAATTTAAAGAAAAAAATTCAAAATGTAATACAACATATACGACTAACTGGTAAATTTACACCAGAAAAAAACTTACCTCAACGAGAAAGGAATATGTTCTTTTAAGAGAAGTGGTTGAAGATGTCACACAAAAGAAAAAATGCAAGAAATAAATAGAGTTGAATGAAGATTAAGGAGGGACCTATAATCTGGACGTGTCAGGACAAAAGGCAGGACTGTTCAGATCCATTGTATTAATTACATTCAAACTGGTGGTATTTTGTTTTCTGTGAAAAGTCACGACTTTTTATTTTACACTAATTACTTCTCACCTTTTCATAGAGGTTTGAGACTCGATAAAAGACGTTATTATTGAGTTGTTATAATAGATCGTCCAGCATTTTTAACAAATTTAGCATCTGTTGCAACAGATGGATTGAATGTGCAACAGACTACTGTTAAAATAGATTTATCATCTGTTGCAATAGATGGTTTGTATAGGCAACAGATAAGACATCTGATGCAACTTATGTATTATCTGTTGTGACAGATGGACAATATAAGTTGGAGGAGATGTTATGATATCTTCTAACAGCTGATTCATCAGTTTTAGTTTCAACAGATGGAGTATTCGTCTCATTAGTTGTTTTGAATGTGTTAGATAAAAAGTCTTCACTTCTTTTTAATAGTCCCTCCGTTACTTATTAGTTGGGCCCTATGGGCTTGGTACACCAGCACACCAATTAACAAAAATATAAATTAGGTGATTATTTACCAAATTGGCCTTATAAATTATGATTTGAAAGTATAAATGTGAATAATATATTTTATGTAGTCATTTAATAATAGGAGTATTCTTGGAAGAATATAATAAAATTTCCTTGATTTTATAAATAGGAAAACTAAATTGAAACAAACATTTTTAGCAAGAAGTAATCACATGCGTGCAGATAAATAAAAAGAAAAAAAGTCTGGTCTATCGCAACAGATTTACCATCTGTTGCAACATATAGATTATCTGTTGCGACAGATGGGCCATATGTTGGAGGAGATGTTTTGATTTTTTCCAACACCTGATTCGTCAATTGCAACAGATGGAGATTTTGATTCATCAGCTGTTTTGAATGTGTTAAGATAAAAAGTCATGACTCTTCACACCTCCATTTTAACAGTGGTCATCACGTTCGTGCAGATGAATAAACAACACTGTCTGACATGTCCTGATGGGGTAGGAAGAATAAGATGTGTCTAATGGATCCCATTTTCATGCGTGCGAGTTATATATATTATTGATCAAGCTACCGTGAAGACACACATAAAGTGCAATGATTTTGTGAATGCAGTTTTTTACCGATTAGACACTGATCCTTCAAACAAGATCCTACATTGTACAGTTTAGTTTGATAAGTGCGAATTGATAAGGCCAAAGGATTCCAAGACGGTGGTGTCGATACCCCGTTACAATTTAATGACAATTCATTCATGCACACATTTTTGTGTCAAGTTTGGGGAAGGGTTCAAATTTTTTGCGGCAGTGTAAATATCCACTAGTGATTGGACCGGTTTTGATGGCACAATGGACTTCTTGTAATGCAGCAAACAACGATAGAACCAATAGAAATTCCCCTGGTTCAAATTTATATGGATGGATTAGCGGAGGAGACTTTTTTACAGCAGAAGGTGCTTGGGAGAATACCTATACACGAAGGAGGAGGTGGAGAAGGCCATTTATCATTTCAGACCTTGTTTAAGAGGAAACACAGGGTAAGAAGGAAAGTGTAGTGAAATTGGGCAATGAAATTCACATGAGAAACAAAAAAACTAGATAAGCTTCAAATGTGGAAGTGTATCAAAATATAAAAATCCGTCAGTCGATGAAAAAAAAAAGAATGGTCAATAGGACTAAAGCTGGACACTTTGCTCGAGAATGCAACTAGCAAGCGTGGCCTCAATGACCAGCTTAATTCCTCTTGACCATTCTTCTTTTTCTTCAACGACTGATGGATTTTCATTTTTGAATACACTTTCACATTCGCATCTCATCCAGTTTTTTCATTTTTCATGACAATTTCATAAGCTAATTTCGCTACACTTTTCTTTCGACCCTATGTATCCTCTTAAACAAGGACTGAGATGATATATGGCCTTCTCAACCTCCTTCTTCTCGCACAGATTTTCTTCTAAACACCTTTTATTGTATGATAATCTCCTCCAACCAGGGAAATTTCTATTAGATCCATCATTGTTTTTTGCAGTGCGAGGCTTCGAAGGCCTTTCAACAAGTCCATTGCGCCATTAAAACCGGTCCAATCACTATTGGATATTTACACTGCCACCAAAAACTTGAACCTTTCCCCAAAATTTGACACAAAAACATGAGCATGAACCGTCATTAAATTGTAATAGGGTATCGACACCACCGTCTTGGTCCCTCAGCCTTACCAGTTTGAACCTAACAATCTTAACTGTAAAATGACATATCTTGTTTGAAGGATTAATGCATAATAGGTAAACAACAAACATTCATAAAATCATTGTACTGGATGTGTGTTTTCATGATAGGTTGATCAGTAATACATGCCTCCCACATATGAAGTAGTTCCATCTGCAAGCATCTTATTCCTCCGAACCCATCTTTACTCTAGCCTTTAATGCTGGCCGGGCAAAAGTGGATCCAATTTCACTTCCTTTTGTCTGCAAACAAGAGAAATACATTTGATGTCAAACAAGAGAACAAAAAGAATATTACAAAAGGGTAACACAAAATTGAGTGAATCAACAAATGATTAATATGATGCAACAGATTACCCATCTGTTCAACCGATAAGGCATCATTTGCAAAGGATGAGTGACATGTTACAACAGATGGATAATCTGTTGGAATAAATCAAACCAACCATCCTACTGGTTTGATTTTTTTAAACAGTTGCTCCGTCTATTCCAACAGCTGATTCATCAGTTGAACTGTTGAGGAAACTGTTGCAACACCACCACTAACAGCATCAACAACAAAGAAACAAATAAAACAACACCATATGTTCCAACACCATCCACAACACAAACATCACATGTTCCAACACAACCCCACCCCCAACAACAGCACCACCAAAGTACCAAACAAAAGACATAAAAAAAATTATACTGATAACAAGGCTTTTTAAGTTCTCCCAATAAATGACTTTTTTTTGCATATTTTAATAAAAACAACAGTTCGTTCATTTAAGACTTAAAAGTCACCTTTCCTTCAATTTTCTCAATAAATAGGAAATTGGTAATAGGTAAATCATTAATAGCAACAGATGTAAATATCTAATTTAAATGACATACAAAGAAGAAGACGAGATAAAAAGAGCAACAGTGAACCATACCTGCAATGTCAAAAAAGTAAACGGATCAGAACATCCAGTTCAGTTGAGAAAAGATATTGATTGGTTGAGATCCTAAAGGATCCTTATTCAAAAGAAGAGAGAAAAGAGAGGAAAAAAGGAAACAACAAAGATAATTGAGAATAAAGAATAAAGAAGAGTGATGAGGTCTAGACTACTTTATGGCTGAAGGAGAGAGAAGTTCTAGATATGGGGGGTTTTAAATATTCAATAATAACTTTTGAGGGGCACGAGGAGATAGTGACATTGAAAAGACCAGATAAGACTACTCACTCAGGAGATTTTTGATTTATCCAAGTAGTACCGAGTAATATTTTTTACCGCATTAGTATTTTAACTATTTTATCTCGGACAAGAAATAACTAACTTGCTTTATAAAAAAAAGATCTAAAAACATTTAAGTGCAACAGATGACTTGATCTGTTTGATAGTTTACAACAGATTCATGATCTGTCGCAACAAATGATGTAATATGTTTGATATTTTACAACAGATGCATAATATATTGCAACAGATTACCTAATCTGTTTGATTTGATCCAACAGAAAAGACATCTGTTGCGACATGTTGAAAATTTATTTATATATAATTACAATTGAGCTCATATGTTAGACTAATACCTTAATTGAATGTGAGTTCTCATAGGCTTAAATACAACTTTAAATGAGTCTTTTTGCAATTGCAAGATGAGACGGTACTGCGTTTCTCCCGACTAGAGTCGTCGATCGATCACTCTAAGCCGAGCCAATTCTTACTACCTCATATGTTAGACTAATACCTTAATTGATTAATCTAGGACTAGAGGTGAGTTCTCATAATGTCAACTATAATAGATGACAACGCCTATTTGATAATTTACAACAGATAGGTAATCTATTGCAATATATGACTTAATTCATTTGATAGTTTACAACAGATGGGTAATCTGTCGCAATAGATGACTTAATCCGTTTAATAGTTTACAACAAATTCGTGATCTGTCGCAACAAATGACGTAATTTGTTTGATAGTTTACAACAGATGCGTAATATATTGCAACAGATAACATAATATATTTAATTTGATCCAACTGAAAATACATCTGTTGGAACAGGTTAAACATTTGTTTATATATAATTCAATTAATTTCATATATTAGACTAATACCTTAATCGAATGTGAGTTCTCATAGGGTCAACCAAAACTTCAATTGAGTCTTTTATCAATTGGATGATGAGACGGTACTGCATTTTTCCCGACCAGAGTCGGCGATCGATCACTCTGAGCCGAACCTATTTTTACTACCTCATATGTTCAACTATACCTTAGTTAATTAATCTAGGACTAGGGGTGAGTTCTCATAATATCAACTACAATAGATGACATCGCCTATTTGATAATTTACAACAGATGGGTAATCTATCGCAACAGATGACTTAATCTGTTTGATAGTTTACAACAAATTCGTGATCTGTCACAATTAATAACGTAATCTGTTTGATAGTTTACAACAGATGTGTAATATATTGCAACAAATAACATAATCTGTTTGATTTGATCCAACAGAAAATACATCTGTTGCAACAGGTTGAACATTTGCTTATATATAATTCAATTGAGTTCATATATTAGACTAATACCTTAATCGAATGTGATTTCTCATAGGGTTAACTACAACTTCAATTGAGTCTTTTGGCAATTGCATGATGAAACGATACTGCGTTCCTCTCGACTAGAGTCGTCGATCGATAAGTCTGAGCCGAACCAATTCTTACTACCTCATATGTTAGACTAATACCTTAATTGATTAATCTAGGACTAGGGTACTAATACCTTGATTGAATAATATGGGACTAGGGGTAAATTCTCATAGGGTAAATTATCGATTAATATAGAACTAGGGGTGAGTTCTCATAAGGTCAACCATAATAGATGGCAGCGCCTATTTGATAATTTATAATATATGGGTAGTTTATTGTGACATATGACAATCCAATTGATAATTTACAAACAGATGACTTAATCTGTTCGATAATTTACATCAGATTCGTAATCTATTATTACCTAATCTGATTGATAATTTACAACTATAATACCCCACATGTTTCTAAGCTAGGAAGTGAATAAGTATACCTACCTATGAAATATCCTATCTGTGATTCATACTTGAGTACATAACTTACAATGAATATCCTAGTGATAGGATAGCTTATGATACATTAAGCATGTTTATATGAGTCACTTAAGGTAATACAAGCTAAGAGTTTTTT
>NC_061113.1:231819746-231823422 GCF_002878395.1 Capsicum annuum
CATTAAGCATGTTTATATGAGTCACTTAAGGTAATACAAGCTAAGAGTTTTTGAATCCATCAAGTTTTAGTGTTCGATTTTGCAAGGGTCATATTTGAATGAGTATAACTCAATGTTAATGTGGTATTTTGGCTGATTTAGACCTACCAAATTGTAGATAATCAAATTAGCTTTTCAACGATACCAATTTTGCCTTAATCCAATACCCGAGCGAAACGTTATGTCTATTTTCGTGAGAGACAGTAAGCATAGGCGATTGGTTAGGAGCCGCCTAACCCAAGCATAGGCGATTGGTTAGGCGCCGCCCAACCTAGCTTAGGCAATCACTTAGGTGCCGCCTAAGCCAGTTTCAGGTGCCAAAAACACTCTATTTTGAGTTATTTTAAGGGTAATTAAGTCTTTTAACATCCTTACACGTCCTTAAACTTAACCCTACGAAATATATAGCTTCTAAACATATTACAACCCTATTATCATCTCAAATATCATCATCCAAGAGCACTAAAAAAGAAAAACAACTAGGGTTGCGTAACTAAGCTTGAAGATCCGATTTCCAGGAAATTCCTCCATCAATCATCAAGAATTTTCCTTCTAAGGTATGCATGAGTTGATTTATGGATCCATTTCATCCATAAAGTTCAAAAACCCTCTTTTTCATTATAAAGTATGATTTCTATATTGTTGGGTGTTGATGATTATGTGGTTGATATTAGGTGATTCCCAAGATGGAATCTTTATATGTTTTTTTGAATTTCATGATATCATATGAGTTGGAAACATGTAAATTTGGTTCTTCATGATACATAATTTGATGATTTCACCTATGCTTAAGATGTACATGTAAGGTGTTTGGTGAAATGCCTAAGAAACTAGAAATCATGCAATATAGCTAAATTGTGACTAAGTGAAGGATTCATGATATGCCCTTATGTTCCAATGACTTCTATGTTGATAATGTGCCTTGTAAATGTTATTGGAATACTCATGGACTATTCTTATGAGATTATGCTAGTTTACTTGCAAATCCTACTTATGAACAAGATGTATGATAACCATGCAATCCACATGAACTTTCATGCTATTGGTATGTGTTGCCAATATGATTATGCAATGAACATGATATTAAGATTGTGCAAGTACTTCCATGTGATATGAAATCCTTTCCATGCAATACATTGTCGATAACCATGCTTAGTATGAGATCCCTGCTTATGATATTATAAATTATGGACTCTACTCTTATGATCAAGTCAATCATGTGTGTCAGTTTCCTTTCATCGAGTCCTGAGGATACTTGTACCCGAAAACTATAGTTGTGTGCCTAGAGCCATGTCATCTTTCACGATATCCGAACTCAAGCTATGATTCCATAGACTTCAGTTAGTCATGTGACTCAGGAAAACCTTATGATCTTAGTCAGTTGTCAGATATCAGTAATATTCCGCCAGTCAATGAAATTCAGTAATATTAAGTCATGCACAGTCAGTTATTCATGTTCAGTCCCTACAGATGGGAGTAGAGGTTAGCACCGAGTGAACCCAAGGATGGAAACTCACCCGCCAATTCAGGGTGTGATTCTTAGTAGTCATCCTTGTGTTCCAGAACTACGTAGCCATCATAGGTTGAGACATCTTAACCCGTCAGATTAGGCTTGATGAGGTGGCTTAACCTGTTAGTTTATCGTTCCCACCGTTCTCATTGAGTGTCCGCCAGATAAGGGTCACTCACAGGCTGTCCTTACTCGTGGCACGGTATTGACACCCCTTCAGTCAGGGCAGATATTGGACCCCAGCTTAGCCATAACGGCATATAGGGCATGTCGGTTAAACACTACTTCCCACAGTTTCAGTATCAGTCTCAGTAAAAGAACTCAGGGCGTTCTTCAAATTTCAGTATATACAGGACTGTCAGATACAGTCGCCCATGTTATCAGTTTCAGTATCAGTCATGATAGTTATCAGTAAACCATGTATTAGCTTACAGGTTATGCTATCACGTATTCACGGTCCCTATTTCTATATATGTGTGTTTGTACTCCCAGGTTCATATTGGTCAGTTAGTGTTGTTCATGGATGAAACCCTTTATGTTCAGCCTACCTTCCTCGTATACTTAGTACTCCAGTTGTACTGACGCATTTCCGCTATGGTGCTTTCTTTTCATGTTACACCATAGGTTTCGAGACACGAGCTCCAGCCTAGCAGTAGCGATAGCACTCCAGTCGCAGAGACACAGTGAGTCCTCATTGATTCGAGGACAATATGATTTGATTTATTTATTTATTGCTTCAGTTCAGTTTTACAGAGTTAGTTGGAGACATGTTCCTTCAACTCCTTATTCAGATAGTTTAGAGGCTTTCAGATTTACGTTTGGATTTACATTCAGACTTAGCTTTCAGATTGAGTTGTTTTGGATATTTTCACCCATATGATTTTATTCAGTTAAACCTTATGGCCTTATAGTTTTATGTATTCCGCATTATTATATCATGATTTACAGTATACATGTACAGATATTAGTCATGGGTTAGCTTGTGGTCCCTCGGGGTTATGAGCACCATGTAGCATTTCGGTTCAGCGAATCGGGGTGTTACAATAATAGATGAGAAATCTAATGCAACATGTTGAACATTTATTTTTCACAATTTCAATTGAGTTCACATGTTAGACTAATAGTACCTAAATTGATTAATCTAGGACCAGGGGTGAGTTTTCATAGGGTCACCTCCTAGAGTACTCGGTCAACTACAACTTTAATTATTTTTATACAATTTCAACTGAATTACCCTTTTGGCAATTGCATGATGAGAGGGTTAAAAATTATACATATATTTTATGATTTTAAAAATAATTAAGATCAATTTGGACCAAATTAACATTTTTAAAACTACTTATCATTCTTTTTCAAAATACAAATCAACCCATACAAAATGTTTCATCATTGCAAATCTCGAGGTCTCACTCTTTCTCTCTCATTCTCACTCAACAATACAGTACAGACAACAACTACTCCAAATTCGCTCAACCCTCCACAACAGATCACTTTTCTTCTCATTTCTGACCACATGGGTATTATTTTCAACTTCATTCTTGCTTGTATCAGTCGTTTTCTTTATTTTCGTAGGCAATAGAGTTCGATAAGAGCTCTATATTTGTTATTTTTTTTCTAAAAAATAAAGGCTTTTAAGTTAATGATGAAAAATAAAAATTTTAACTGTATTATCTTTGAGAATGAGTTTACAATTTTGAGTTTTCATAGTAAAATCATAGTAAGAACTCAAGAAATCCCTAGTTTCCGTCGCAGTGTTCCGTTGACTGTCGTGGTATTGTTGTATGGTGGTGGTGGTGGTGTCTGTAGTCGTCGTGGTGGCACTGGTGGTGGCATTGGTTGGTGGTGTTTGTGGTGGCTGCCGGTGGTGTCGGTATTCATGATGTTTGTTTGTTTGTTGGCATTGGTTGGTGGTGTTTGTAGTGGTGGATGTTGGTGTGTCGGTATTCGTGGTGTTTGTAATATATTTTTTAAAATCTATGCATACATCAATTGTAATGTAATTTTTATTTTTCTTTGTCTGTAGGTAAAACATGTCTCCCAAAAGGAAAAAAAGTGAAAGTGGATCAATGTCTGACCACTTAAAAAAGGCTACAGTACAGAGAAATTCGGAGGAGCTTCCTAAACAAT
>NC_061113.1:231823522-231833813 GCF_002878395.1 Capsicum annuum
TAGTCGTCGTGGTGGCACTGGTGGTGGCATTGGTTGGTGGTGTTTGTGGTGGCTGCCGGTGGTGTCGGTATTCATGATGTTTGTTTGTTTGTTGGCATTGGTTGGTGGTGTTTGTAGTGGTGGATGTTGGTGTGTCGGTATTCGTGGTGTTTGTAATATATTTTTAAAAATCTATGCATACATCAATTGTAATGTAATTTTTATTTTTCTTTGTCTGTAGGTAAAACATGTCTCCCAAAAGGAAAAAAAGTGAAAGTGGATCAATGTCTGACCACTTAAAAAAGGCTACAGTACAGAGAAATTCGGAGGAGCTTCCTAAACAATCTCATCCAGGGAAAAGTGAAGCTGAGGAGAGATGTGAGAACAACATTGAGGGAGGTGGACAAGGGTCCGTAGATGGTGATGAAGAAAATAAAAGTGAGAAAGAGGATAAATTGGAGAGTGAGAAAGAGAAATAAGAAGATCATCAACATGATGATAATGGATCACCGATGGGGCATGAGTTAATATCAATATCCCAGCATGATCCTGTCAAAACTTTTAGTATTGACAGGTTTCTAGTTGCGATGCCGATAAATGACCCAGAAGGAAAACAACTAACTGGTCAAATATTATTTAAATGTCAGATGGGGAAAATTTTTTAACATTTTATGAAAATTATGAAGAACAAAAACATAGGCGAACTTTTTAAGAAGAGCTGTTTTGAACGTTTTCTCGAGTTGCCTGAGGACCCCTCTGCCCGTATTTGTTTTCCTATGACTATGGTATATGGTCTTTTCAAGCACAGGATCAAGTACGCGGGGGATAATAAAGATCTGGAGGAGGGGGTAAAATGAAGATGGATGAAATCTAGATCAACTACTGTGGCATGCCTGTTTGTTTTGGCTAGCAAGAGTTTGCCATAGTGACAGGCTTGAGATGCTATATTCCAGAAGGACCACCACCCCGCAAAGACCCAAGGCAAGAAAATGCAAGGAAAAAATAGATGGGTTGTTTGATATTGCTCGACATGGCTACAAAGCATCAGATTTGTTGACAGATCTCGAGGATAAAACCATACCAGAGCAGTATAAGGAGCAATTGTGCTTAGTTTGGTTTGCCTATTCGGTTATATTGGCAAGATACATCAATAAGGTCATAGAAGATAATTTATTGGCGATGCTGAGGATTTTGATAAATTCAACAATTATCCCTGGGGATATGACAGCTTCTACTTGGCTGTCCAATATTTACTGACAAAGCTATCCTCAGAGACAACCACATTATACGGCTTTCCTTGGGCTTTCATGGTACAATTAGTCACTAATTTTACTCATTCATTAATTTATATTGAATATAGTTATTATGATTTGTTTTGCTTGCTTCCTGTTTATATTTTTTAGGCTTGGGTATTTGAAGTCATTCCTCCCCTCTGAAAGCAGAAAATGAATTACCAGGATAAGGTTTCTCATCCAAGGATGTTTAAGTGGTTGGCTGCAAAGAGAAACACAAATATTAAGGAGGTTGATCTCTTTAACCCTCCGGATGATGCAGTACGTCTTCTTTAAGTAAAATAATTCTACTCAAAGATAAGAAAGATATTGAACAGATGTTATATCTGGTGCAACAGATGTTATATCTGATACACCAGATGGTACATCTGTTGCGACAGGGTATATATTACATCAGATTACCCATCTATTGCTTTGGTTCTCTGAACTCTACTTCTAAAAGATTAACCATCTACTGCAAATTATGTAACAGATGTTTAATCTAATATCATATTGTTTATCTGTTGTGACGTACAGATCATCTGTTACATAACAATTACCCGTCTTGTGCAACTGTTACAACAGATGATTGATATTTTGCATCAGATTATCCATGTGTTGTTCTGTTTCTCTGAACCTGACTCAAACGAATTTTAATCATATACTGCAAACTATGCAACAGATGGGTAAGTAGCCCAACTGTGAAAATTATTATATTATATTATTTAAATGCATCTGTCTTTTTTTTTTATAGGTTGTGCATCCATGGATCGTGCCTACTGAAGAGGAGTCGGTGATGACTTCTTATATTACTCTCGTTCATGTTGATACTATAGTAGACCCAACGGTGGAGTTAATAAAGAAGGAATTGGCTGGAGCAACATCCATAAGAAGAGCAGTTAGGCAAGGTCATCCTAATGTTGAGGCTCTTCATGACCAACCTTTTACTAAGACAGATCCGGGTACTTCTTCTAGTGGAGTTGTTAGTGCTGGTGCCAGGCATGCTGATGCTACTACCACTTGTGATGATGAGCATGTTGATGCTCAAGAAAGAATAAATATATTTGAAAACACCCCTTTTCGCCCTTACACTGGTCCCTTTCACCCCTCTTCACCCTCGTGTTTTCGTTGCGAATGCGATGAGTACAACGACAAACAGGATAAACTCTTTGAAAAAGTAGAGGCTATCTCTAAAGTTATCAAGGAATTCAAATTCAAGAGGTGTGTCATACCATCCAAGAAGGTGAGAAAGTCATACATTCCTACAGTTTTGGTTAGGAGAAAGAAAAGAGCAATTAGAGACGTACTCTCCGCTCGAAAATTAAAAGAAATTACAATTTCTCCCTCTCCAAAAGCTATTGAAGTTCAGGGGCCAGTCAAGAAGGTGGACATATACGCAGAACTTAGCACCAAAGAGAAGAGGCATCTGCGACAGGACAAGAATGTCAAGACAGGTGCACCAGATTACCCTACGCCTCCCTTTTCCCCTAAGACTTCCAGACTATGACTGATATGCGTATGCCGTATGAAGACAAGGCAAGTTTACTTTTACTAACCTAGACCTTCTCATCTACCCCATGAAGAAGAAGTCACGCAATAGATTTCACATCTGTTGCAACATCTGGGTATACTGGTGCAACTGGTAGTGCTTCTGTTGCAACTTATTATCCATCTATTGCATAACCTGCATTAGATTATTGATTCAGAGAATTCTATGCAATAAATGTACCATCCGTTGTATCTTTACAATTACTAACCTATTTAAAAATTGACTTCTTATCTCACAGCATGTTGACATAATTCTCTGCCTCATGAGGAAAAGGCAATTAATGTACCGGGAAGCTTATGATGCTACCAATAGGATAATGGACCCCTACTTCTGCAAGAAACTCAAGGATTGGTACGATCAACTCTATGGAGCGGCGTCAGCCCTTGGCGTGGGACTTGACTTCCTAGTTCCTGCGTTGGTCTTGGATGAAGAAGAAATGTAATATATGTTAGGGGGAAAGGCCAAATCCACACGGCAAGAGCTGACCGAGGTAAAAAGGATTCTGGCAGTCATTAGTATGAACGACATGCATTATCGGGATGTTGAGATACTACTCGAGGAGGGAAAAATCAATGTTTATGACTTCAACGTACCTTTCATCGACGATTTTGATCTTTTTATCCTCATGGAGCCACTGATGGTGCTATTGCCCATCTTGTTAAGGGAGGTTAAACTGATTAATCATTTGCCAAAGGAAGTGTTGATGAAGAAATCATGGGATTTTGAAGGTCGAAATAGAGGAATGATCCTTCCAAAAGATGATGCTGCTAAAGCGAGCGGCTCGCACGCTCTTGCACACATAGAATGTTTGCTAACCGGCACAGAAATAGCTGAGCCAATGACTTTTCTGTGCGACAACGTTGTCGCAAAACTGCAAGAGGTCTGGGCTTATGGGGTACTAATTGGACGCTTGAAGCCTGTGTATATAGAAGATCCTGTGAAATAGAAATTTTTAATTTCAAGTTACCCTTCACTTATTATATGTACATATAGTGGCAATAATTTTTTCTGATGAAAGTTGAGTTTTTTACAATACAATAGACTAGATTGTCAATCTGTTGTAAAATATACTTAATCCCTTCTGGCAGATAGTTTATCTGTTGTAATAAGTTGGTTATCTGTTGCATTACGCCGATGTTATTTCTATGAATTATCTAATAATCGAAGTCTAATCTGTTGCAACAGTGGGAAGATCTGTTTGATAATTTTCAACAGATGACCTAAATTTTACAACATATGCCTAAATCTTTTTGATATTTTCCAACAATTACGTTTGAATATCCATGTGCTCGACAACACCAAACCAGTAGATAATACACACACCATCATGAAAATTTCAGCAATTAGGCTTGAATATCCATGTGCCCAACAACCCAAACCAGTAGCAATAACGGAAATAATGTAGTATCTTCTTGCTCGATTTTGTTTCTCTTCAGAAGCCTTGACTTTGTTCAACAAACCTCAGATTACACGATTTGCTTGTGAAGGGTGTCGTTCTTTATATCAATCAAAGAATCGCATCCACCCAATTTCTATACAAAAGAGAACACAATTGAAAAATAATTACAAGTCAACAATTAATCAACTAATTAAATAAAAAAATATTACCTTTGAAATCTTACAACTAAAAAACCTACAATCCGGATTTTGTTGTGTCCAAGAAGTCTTTAACAGAGCTTCATGACCGCACTTACAATATCAAAAATCTTTATCACAACAAACAGTGGAAGATGCGCTCGACATTGTCAAGCTCAGTTGGAAAAAAATGAAAGAAATAATTTGATGCCTATTCTATTTTAGGTGTTTGAACTAAACACCGTTGATGAGTTGCGTCTTTTTTATTTTAATTTAATTCACTTTAACCTTTTTACATGTAGTGGCAATTTTTTATGTCCAACGAAAGTTAAATTTTTATAATGCAATAGATTCTTCATCCGTTGTAACAGTTATCCTACCTGTTCTGACATAGATTTTATCCGTTGTAATAGGTTGGTCATCTGTTGCATCATCTCGAAGTTTTTATCTAAAGTCCATCTGTTGCAACAGTGGAAAGAGCTATTTGATAAATTCCAACAGATCACCTACCTGTTGCAACATATGTCTAAATTTGTTCGATTTTTCCAATAGATGTGTCATCTATTGCAACAGATACATAATCTGTTATAATATTTGAATCTAGTATTTCTTTTCAATTAACAAGTTCAAATCTAAGGAATAAATAAAATTTGTAGACAAAATAAAATAAATTGAACCCTTCATAAATTAGCTGAAATAAGTCAACGAATAAATAAAATGTAAAAAAATTATTATAGGTAAAGATCTCAACAAATACATCAAAAATAATTTAAGTATACTGCCAAGGATTGCTTTGACAGGATTAAGCTATAAAGATCTACTCAGTATGGACAAGTTGTTCTTCATCCGGTTCTATGGAATTCGGCTTTACTCGTCGTGGATCTTTGTTGTTGCTTACGTACTATTTCTGCACTTTTTATTCTCCGTATTTCCATAAAAAGAGTAGTATATTGTCAATGTTGTTCAGCAGTAGCTTCTTCTACATCCCTGGAAAGCCAGAATTGGTCAATACTAATCACGAGATACAACAAAATGGAAAAAGATAACTCATCTCTTCTATCAAACCAAACAGGTCTTCCTCCCATTTTAAATTGTCCCAAACAGATTATATTTTTGTTACAACAATGAATCAACTGTTGGGACAAATTTTTACATGAGGAAGACCTTGTGTGATAATTTTCAACGGATGAACCATCCATTGCAATATATGAATCATCTGTTACAGCAGATAAGTCGTCTATTGGTACAAATAAAAGAGGTACAGAGAGCTGTTTGATTCGCTAAAACAGATGAGACATATATTTATCTGGTGCAACTAGTTTGTCAACTGTTGCAACAGATGTATATATCTGTTTGATAATTTTTAGCAGATGTGTCATCTGTTGAAATAGATATGTGTCTGTTTATTTTGTCAATTGGAAGACATATAATATATTCACCTTCTTTAGCTTGTGCTACTCTCCTTTGGACATTGTACATTGCTCAGTGCAACACACAGATAGAGGAGTTGCAATTTCACTTTTTTTATGCTTGATAATGCCCTAGAAATCACTCTCTTTCTCCTCTTAGCCCTAATCTCTAATGGAGCGGATGGAAATAAAATCCTCTTTGATGGAATGAGACCCCTCTTAGATATCAATTCCTTTACAGAAGCAGTTAATGCATTAATAGCATTAATCACTACATCATATTTTGCCCTGTAGTCTTAACATTTGCATGTGAAACATTCGCTAGGAGAGACAAAATCTGTATAACCAGTATGATTATACTCATAATGGTTTACTTTAAATACTATAAGAGGAGCATCATTAGCACCAACAGCAGCACCACTACCACCACCAACAGCTCCATCACCACTAAGACCATCAACAACAACAAGCCCACCCCCCAAAATTGTTTTTTCTTTTAATGGTTGTTGCTCCAAACAATTCCATTTTTATTCTGTTGATGAACTTAGGGTCCGATAAAGATTGCACAAACTATAAAGTAAGGAAAAATGGCATCTTCAACTCTCGATTGGTCAAAACTAGCGACGGATGCACAATCTAACATAAATCATTACATATATTAGAATAATGATTAGATCATTCAAAAAAAATCATTAATTAAAAGAAAAAATTAATTATAATTATACTTACTGCATCTTTCGGGGGGTTGAAGAGATCAAGAAATTTTACATTTTTATCAGTTTTGGCCGACAACCATCTCAAGATTCTTGGACAAAAAACTCCTTCCTGGTAGTTCACTTGTTGTCTCAAACGTCCAAGCCAATAAAATAATGCCAATAAATCAAAACCATTATTGAGCAAACAAATGGAATGATATCATAATTGAAGAAAGAAATATTTACCATGAAAGCCCATGGGAAGCCATATAAGTTGACTGTCTTTGGCACTAACGGAGTCAACAAATATTTGACAGTTATTTTGAAGCTTTCATACCCCCAAGGATAGCTGTTAAACGCATTAAGATCCTCGGAGAGCTTTATTAAACTGAGCCTTATGTTGTTGTTAACGTCTCTCGCCCAAAGAATATTATGTACAAACCAAACCAAGCACAATGACTGCTTGTCATTCTTTGAAAGTCCTTTACCTTTCAACGCTTCTATTATATTTTTATTTTTTAAGCTTGGACCAACAATGGACACTAGGTCATCACGATCACACGACTTGCCTTTGTCTTTTTTGGGTGTGCGGGGTGCTTTTTTTTGGGTTAGAATAGGTATAACTTGAGAAGGAGGATAACATTTTAGTCCAGTAACTATGGCAAACTCCTTCCAACCAAAACAAACAGGCATGCCACAATAATTTATTCACACCTCATCCATCTTATCTTTATTTTCATACATAAACCTACGCTTGAGAAGTTCATATACCATTTTTATTTGGAAACGAGCATTGTTGTCCTCTGGCAAATCAAGATATTTCTCAAAGCAACTGTCCCTAAAATAAGCATCCAATTTTTGTTCTCGAAGTATTTTTCTGAAGGCGTCGAAAGATTTTCTCATGGCTGACTTAACCATGAAATCACTCGTTAAATCTGCGGCACCATCGCACTGCATTCTCATAGGATAACGATCAATACTGAAGGCTTTGACCAGCTCTTCGATGGAAGGGCTATTAACATCTGCATTATCTCTTTTGAAATATTCCTCCTCCCCATGTTCATCATATTCTGCTCCCGATTGAGATAACGTTTGTAAAGTAAGCTCATAGAGTGGTGGATGTAGCCTAGTTGCTTCACTTGTTCCTTTACTTGGACTTGATTCGGTTTCTATTCTTTTAGAAACCATATTATCTCAAATTAGCAGGAACATAAAATAATATATTATTGTTGATTAATACATCGTTAAAAAGGGATAACAGTAAATCAAATAAGCAAAATAGTAAAGTAACAGTTGCAATAGATCACCGATCCGTTGCGCCAGGTAGTATATCTATTGCAGCATATAACCAAACTATTACAGTGGATGAGTGATCTGTTACAATAATACAAAACATATCACCCATCTTTTAAGGCAGATGAATGGTCTGTTCAACAGATTACATAACTGTTGTGACATCATCTGTTGCAATATATGAGTGATCTGTTGGAATAGTTAAATAATCTGTTGTGATAATACAAAATATATCACTCATTTGTTGAGAAAGATGAATGATTTATACAACAGATCACACATCTGTTGCAATATATGAGTGATCTATCAGAGCAGTTAACTAACCTGCAGCAGCGACTGAGTAATTTGCTGCGACAATACAAAACATATCACTCAACTTTTGAGAAAGATGAATGGTTTGTGCAACAGGTCACACATCTATTGCAACACATAAAGATTTGTTAGAACAGTTATCAACGGTCAATATTGTTTAGATGTATTCCAACATAGGGTCGTCTATCGCGGCAGATGAGTGATCAATTGGAAAAAATAAGTCTTGGACATTTCCAGTAGGAAGAGTCGATGGGATTTTTTCCAACAAGAGGTTCATCTGTTTCATCAGATCATTAATCTGATGGTTTTTTTATTGCACCAGATGGTTAATTAGTTGCATCATATTTTTTATCTGATGCTTAATCTGTTGCAACATATGGTAAAGTTGTTGCATCAGAATTATAATCTGATGGTTCCTCTGGTGCATTAGATGGTTGATCTGTTGCATCATCTAATAAATTTGTTGTATCAGATGGTTAATATGTTGCACCAGATGGGTAATCTGTCGGAAGAAACAAAAAACAGTAGCAGGATTTTGTTTAACTTAAAATAGCAATTTCACCATTTTTACCAAAAACAAAAACAGAACAAATCAAATCAAATTGTCGTTTTGTTTTTATAAACACAAACAATAAAAAGACTATTTCAGACCCCATTTCAAATTAGTGCAACAAATATTAAAATTGTTAACCAATACTATAAGAGAAGTTGGCTCAAGTTCCTCGTTTTATTCAAAACTAAAAAGGCCATAAATTTTTACCTGTGAAAGAAGAAAAGGAACGATGAAGAATTCGAAGCTGTTGTGGCTGGAGAGCAAGGTTGTCACATCGATTGAAGGTTGAAGTCGAAAAGGAACTCGAAGCCCAACTATTTATCGCCGGAGGTAGAAGTCGCCGGGGGTTGAAGGGAGAAAAAAGGGGAACTCGAAGCCCAACTATTTGTCATCGGAGGTAGAAGTCGTCGGGGGTTGAAGGAAGACATTTTACAGAACTGTTGGTTGAAAGAGAGTTGAGAGAAGCTGGAGAGAGAGAGTGGTTGATTTGGATTGAAGAGAGGTGTGGGTTGGGTTGATTTGTATTTTTGAAAAGATTAGAAAGTTTTTAAAATATTAATCAAGTCCATAATTAACTTAATCAAGTTTTCTAATGATGTTTGACCCTATCTGTTGGTCAATGTCATCAATCCTTCATTCAAGACTTAAAAGACATCTTTCCTTCAATTTTCTCCTCTAACTTAGGAAAGTAGAGAGGTTATTTTGGGAAGATCCTTAATTCAAGTGTAGCAAATCCTTTCAGACCATTTTATTGATAATCAAAAATAAAAAGCAATTCAAAACAAAAGTCTGGCCATAGATAAAAGAACAAAAAATAAATAAATCTGAAAGATGTTGGGTGAATCTTAAAAATAGACCCAAATTAGGGTGACTTTCAAATTTTAGCCCCAAATAAAAAAACTTCTTTAAAATAGTCTTTACCTATTAACTAATATTTTTTTGAACAAAATTATCGCTAATCAATGGAGTAAATTACATAAATAATCCTTATAATAGATAACGACTCCATATTTATATCTTTTAACTTTTATTTTTTTTTCTCTTTTTAATTTTACTTTGATTTTTATTTTTTATTTTCTCTTTTTATTTAATTTTTTCAACCCTTACTTTTTTCCTTTTTTCCTCTCAATTTTTTTATTTTTTATTTTTTATTTCTTCTTTTTTTTTGTTCTTTTTAGTTTTTCTCAACCCTTACTTTTTTTTCTTTAGACCTTTCAACGTCTATTTTTATAATATATATATATATTTCTTTGATTTTTATTTTTCTTTTCTTTTTAAATTTTTCTCGACCTTTATTTTTACTTAATCTTTCTTTTTTTTAAATCAACCTTTTATTTTTTCCTTATTCTCTCTCAACTTCTACATATTCTTTGATTTTTATTTTTTAAATATTTTTCTTTATTTTCTTTTTTCACAATTTTTATAATTTTTGTTCTTTTTTTCGATTTCTTTCATTCAAGTTACATCTCCTGAGCAAGAGTTGACACTATCACATTATAAAGACAAGACTTACGACTTTCGAATAATAAGCTATGTTTCATGGGTAAGAGTTGATACTACTACATTGTAGAGGCAAGACTTATGACTTTCAAACAAAAAGTTATGTTTCATGAGCAAGAGTTGACACTACCACATTGCATTTTGATTTATGAGAT
>NC_061113.1:231836813-231889885 GCF_002878395.1 Capsicum annuum
AAAAAAGAATAAAATCTTATCTAATACAATCAAGTATTTTGAAATAGAGTTTGGAGTCAAAAATACATGTGAAGTATCAAGTTTTTTGAGTTTTATACCTCAATTATTGATCCCGCTTGACACTCTTCATCTCTTCCCATCACGTGTTGCAATATTAGTTAATTATTATGGAGAAATTAATATATACTCACGCATGATATATGAATTAGTTCTCAATTGGCCATAAACTTTTGGGAGTAGATTTTCAAAAAAAATAAAAGAAAATTGAAAACATTGTTTGTTTATCAAACTAGATCAGTTTTTGAAAAATTTTCTTCAAAATAATTTCTAGTTCCAATCCAAAATATTTTTTTTGTGGGTGAAAATTCACCCCATTCACAAAACATCGAAAAAACTTCAAGTAAAATGCATGTCCACTTCAAGTATAACTTCACATTCTAAAAATTATTTTCAACAAGACTTCAAAATCTTCTTTTTTTAAAGAAAAAAAAATCAACTAAATCTATAGACAAATGCTACCTTAATATATTTTGTTGTTAACGCTTGATGCATGTAGATTGTAGGTGCTCTTCCTAATGTTGGAATGCAAATCAATCCCACATCAGAGAAATAGAGGAAGAACGTCCTATATTTAAGTGTGTCACACAACTCCACTAGTATGAGACCTTTTGGGAGGTGCCCAAAAACAAATCCGTGAGGGCTTGGACCAAAGCGGACAATTTCATACTAGTGCGGAGTTCAGATATGGTTACACACGGTCCCAACAATTGGTATCAGAGCCTGAATTTTATCTAAGTATGCTCTGTGGTTGCAGCATAGCCTAATCTTCCACATCAGAAAGGATATTTTCTTGGGTCTGTATTGTCAAGATTTTTTCTTAGTATGCTCTATGGTTGCGGTGTAGTCTGATCTTCCACACCAGAAAAGAATTATCTTGGTTTGTGTAGAGCCAGCTATTAAATAGTATTTATAGCACAAAATGGGAGAGGGAAATCAAGAAGTATCTAGCTCGAACATGACAAAGGTGTCCACATCAGGTGTCAATAACACGTCGTTGGTATCTTCGCTTATGTCAAGAATTCAGATAAATGCGAAATTTGTAGTTAAAATTTTTTACGGAACAGGACACTTTAGGATGTGGAGATGCGAGGTTAAAGATGTCTTTTTTCAACAAGGATTAGATCTTGCCTTAGAAAAAGAGAACCCAGAAAATATTGAAGATGCAGATTGAAAATACATCAACCGTGTTGCTTGAGGTACCATTCGGTCCTTCCTTGAAAGAGAATAGAAGTATCCATTCACAAAGAAAACTTCTGCAAGTAAATTATGGAGGGTATTGGAGGATAGATTTTTGAAGAAAAATATTCAGAATAAACTTTTTCTGAAAAAAAAAATATTTCACTTCACCTATGTTCCTGGTACCACAATAAATGATCATATCACCAATTTCAATAAATTAGTTACAGATTTGTAAAATATGGATGTAACTTTTATTGATGGTGATCTAACGTTGATGTTGTTGGGGTCACTTCCCTATGAGTATGAGCACCTTGAAACTACTCTACTTCATGGGTGGGAAGAAATTTCTCTGAAAGAAGTTTGTTCAGCTTTGTACAACTATGAACAAAGAAAGAAAGAGAAACAGAAGAGCGAAGAAGGAGAAACACTATTAACGAGAGGCCGTTCTCAAGATCAAACAAGAATAAAGAAAGAAAGATCCAAGTCAAAGTCCAGACCTAGCAAAGATGAATGTGCTTTTTGTCGAGAAAAAGGGCACTGGAAGAAGGACTGTCTAAAATTGAAGAATAAGGCCAAACCTAACAAAGGGAAAGCTGTAATGGATTCAAATATAGCTGATTGTGACGACTCAAATTTCTCATTGGTTACAGCAGAGTCGTCAAAACCATCAGATGTATGGCTGATGGACTCGGCTTGTAGCCATCATATGTGTCCCAATCGGGACTGGATCATTGATTTTAAAGAAGGAGAATTTGGAGTTATCCACACGGCAGACAACAGTTCTCTTACCGCATATGGCATCGGTTCAATATGTTTGAGGAACCATGATGGAGTGATTAGAACATTAACAGATGTTCGATATGTACCGAATTTAAAAAAGAATCTCATTTCTGTGGGAATCCTTGATTCAAAAGGGCTCAAAATTGTTACAGAAAATGGATTGATGAAGATATACTCTGGTGCACTTGTGGTAATGAAGGCTATTCGAAAGAATAGTAATTTGTACCATTATCATGGCAGTACAATTATTGGGACAGCAACAATAACATCCAGTGTTGATAAAGAGGCAGAAGCAACCAGGCTATGGCATATGCGCTTGGAACATGCTAGAGGCAAATCCTTGAAAATTCTATCAAATCAAGGATTGTTAAAAGGCGTTAAATCTGGAAACTCAGAATTTTGTGAACATTATGTGAAGGAAAAGCAAACAAGGGTTAAATTTGGTGTAGCTATCCATAATACTGAAGGCATTTTGGATTATGTACATTCAGATGTTTGGGTGCTTCCAAAACACCTTCATTAGGTGGGAAACACTATTTTGTAACCTTTGTTGATGACTTTTCTCGAAGAGTATGGGTGTATACCATGAAAACAAAAGATGAAGTGTTGGGAATTTTTGTCAAATGGAAGACGATGATAGAAAATCAAACAGGCAGAAAGATCAAGAGTCTTCGCACAAATAATGGAGGTGAATACAAGAATGATCTTTTCAACAAGGTCTCTGAAGATAACTTTGTTGGAGAAGGTACGGTGTATGTTGTCCAATGCTGGCTTGGGCAAAGAATTCTGGGTTGAGGCAATAACATATGCGTGCCACATTATTAATCGTCTACCATCTGCTGCAATTGGTGGGAAGACACCATTTGAAAAGTGGTATGGAAAACCTGTTGTGGATTATGATTCTTTACATGTATTTGGCTCAACTGCATACTATCATGTGAAAGAGTCAAAATAGGATCCAAGAGCTAAGAAGGCTATCTTTATGGAAATAACTTCCGGAGTCAAAGGATATCGCCTATGGTGTCCTGAGACAAAAAAAAAAAAAAGTAATATTCAGCAGAGACGTTACTTTTGATGAATCTGCGATGATGAAAAATGATGCAGATGAAGATACAAAAGTAACTGATAGTGCTTCAAAGTAGGTGGAGTTTGAGGAAAAATTTATTTTTTCTCCATGAAAGGCAGATGAAGAAACAAATGATGATTTGGAAGCAGAGCCAGTTGAGACGCAGGTTCCAACTCAAGAACCTGAATAATAACTTGAGTTAATAGCTACCCAAAAACCCAAAAGAACAATAAAGAAGCCTATGCGTCTCATAGAGACAATGGCATGTGCAACCTTAATCATAATTGATAATACTCCTACCACTTATAGAGAAGCTATCCAAAGTTGTGAAGAAATAAGTGAAAGGATGCAATGACCGAGGAAATGAAGTCCTTTCATCAGAACAATACGTAGAATCTGGCCAACATCCCGGAGGGCAAGAAAGCTATCGGGTGCAAGTGGGTATATGCAAAGAAAAAAGGATTTCCCGACCAAAATGATGTTCGCTACAAAGCAAGATTGGTGGCCAAGGGATATGCTCAGAAGGAAGGAATTGATTACAATGAAGTGTTTTCTCCAGTTGTAAAACATTCTTCTATTAGAATCATGTTGGCTTTGGTAGCACAGCTGGATTTGGAACTAGTTCAGATGGATGTCAAAACAACGTTTTTACATGATAATTTGGAAGAGGAAATCTACATGACTCAGTCTGAAGGATTCAAAGTTGCAGGGAAAGAAAACATGGTGTGCAAACTTGAAAAATTATTGTACGGATTGAAACAATCTCCTAGACAATGGTACAAAAGATTTGACAAGTTTATGTTGCGGCAGAAGTACGTGAGAAGCAAATACGATCATTGTGTGTATTTGCGCAAGCTTAAGGATGGTTCCTTTATATATCTTCTTCTTTACGTTGATGATATGTTGATAGCTTCTAAGAATTTGGCAGAAATTGAGAAGCTGAAGGCTCAACTAAGTAAGGAGTTTAAGATGAAGGATTTGGGAGATGCAAACAAGATTCTTGGCATGGAGATAACAAGGGATAGACATTCAAAGAAACTTTGTTTATCTCAGAAAGAATACTTAAAGAGGGTGCTAGATCGTTTTGGTATGGATGAAAAAGAAAAATTAGTTAGCACTCCATTGGCTCCTCATTTTAAGCTTAGTGCTGATATGTCGCCGAAGAATGAAGTTGAAAGAGAATATATGTCAAAGGTACCATATGCAAGTGTTGTTGGTATCTTGATGTATGCAATAGTTTGCACAAGACCTGACATTTCACATGCTGTTGGGATTGTGAGCAGATATATGCATAATTCAGGAAGAGAACATTGACAAGCTGTGAAATGGATTTTACAGTATATTCGTAATATCGTGGATGTTGGGTTAGTTTTTTAGCAGGAAAAAAATTCGTGTGTAGTTGGATATTGTGACTCTAATTATGCAGGTGATCTGGACAAATGAAGGTCAATTACTGGTTATGTGTTTACTTTTGCAAAAGCACCAGTTAGTTGGAAGTCTACTTTACAGTCAACAGTTGCTTTGTCTACAACTGAGGCAGAGTACATGGCTATTACAGAGGTTGTGAAGGATGCAATTTGGCTTCAAGGATTGCTTAAGGAACTTGGTATCAGACAAGAAACTATTACAATATTTTGTGATAGTCAAAGCGCTATTCAATTAGCGAAAAATCAAGTCTATCATGAAAGAACGAAGCACATTGATGTTCGATATCACTTCATACGAGAAATAACAGAAGAAGGTGGAGTCACAATGCAGAAAATCAAGACTACAGAGAATCCTGCTGATATGCTAACTAAAGTGGTGACTGCGATCAAGTTTGGACATTGTTTAGACTTGATCAACATTGTTGAACATTGAAGTTCAAAAGTTGAAGACACAATTGAAATTTTTTATGAGAGAAAATTGAAGATGTGGGATATCCCAAGGTGGAGATTTGTTGAAAGTGGGAAATCCCACATCGGTGGTTTAGAAAATAGGGGAGGGCCTTCCTCCCTATAAAAGAAACTCAAATGTTTTAATTTTAAACACACCTCTCACAATTGTCTTCTTACCTTCTTAAGGCATTTTGAGTATTCTTTTTTTTGTAATATTTCACTTGTATCTTTGGAGTGAAATAAAATTTGGTCAGTTGTGTCCGAGGATGTAGGTAAAACATTTTTACCGAACCTCGTAAATTCAGTATTCTTTTTATTTCTCCTCTTTTACTATTTTAGCGGCTTTTATTTTGGATAGTAATTGTGCAATAATCGCACTCTACCCGGTCTGCTTCCGCAACACCTAAGCCTACACGCATTCCTAACAATGTTTCTAGTCATACTAATTTCATGTTTATATTCAAGGAAAATGTATTGCTCGACAGTAGTTTGAGTGCTCAAGATATATGCAAGTTCGCAAACACAATTCTTATAAAAGGAAAAATAAGAGTAATTAAATGGTTTGGAACACGGTTGCGTGTGTCTGCAATTGCTTACCTGTAAAAGTGACTGAGTCGGTTGAGTAGGTGGTTTTCTAAATAGAGATTTTAAATTCGAAATCTCTTGCATGTTTTTTCAATTGAGCTTGCACGAAGCTTTTCTTGTGTGATTTACCTCTTCTGTATAATTTATGAGTTATTTCACTAAATATAATTTATCTTATACGTACTCAAAGAATAGCCACTATAACTTGCGGGTGCTTATTAACAAAAATAGAAATAAAAAAAATCGTAACTTAGGAATTATGTTGACATTGAGGATTGTCGTACAAAACAAAAAGTAGTACTTACGTAACAATCCACTAGTGAGCACTGGTATTCTAAGCAGTTGGTCAAAATTCAAAAATGAACAAACAGCTAGGCGAATATCTTTGATTCTTTTCCATGGTTTTGAAATTTGATGAACATATATATTCAACAACTTGCAGAATTATAGAAAAATATTTATATTTGTAAGATGGGAGAAATATGGTAAGGAAGAATTCCTTTACATCAATTAGAATAAGTTATGTGATTATATTTGATTGGTCGGAACATGTCACTTGTATGCGTAATGCAATGTTGGCCTTGAATTTTGCTTGGCATGTTATGTCATTTTGACATGTGGCATGATTCTACCGAATCTTTCACTTGACTTGATGTGCCACATCTTTCGACACGTGACATCAAATTAGGCTTAATAATATGACATCTTGAACTTATAAGTAACACGAGCTCATTATTTGGAGCTCAATCGAAATTTCACAATCAAAGGAAGTAGAAATTTTGAAGAAAAATTCCACGAACTTCTAATATACCACTATAGTTTCTTATTCATTTAGAGCATTTTCATACTTTTACATTTGTGAATACAGATAAAACATAGTAATGGAGATTGGAGAAACTCAATTTTTCTTAGGCAGACTATTCAAAATGTAGAAAACAAGAGTAACTTGAAAAGTCCCAATCTTTTTGAAATTGGATGAGGAAAAAAAAAAAGAGTAAGCAAATGTTTGTAACTTGTGATTTAGCCAAAAAGAGAGCAATTACATTAACTAATAATCAAACCCCGTTAAAAAAAATATTACTCTCCGTCTCATTTTATGTGTCGCTATTTAATCGGAAACGAAATTTAAGAAAGTAGTATTACCTTCGTCCAATTTTATGTGTCACTATTTGATCAGACACGAAATTTAAGAAATAAGTGATGACTTTGCAAAGTTTACAAAATTGTCCCTCTTAAAGTTATTTTAATGTTTACTGTTTAGTTGTCTTTTTTTAATAAATGCGACGAGTTACTCAACTTTGAACTTCACTCAACTTTGATCTTTACTTTAAAAGTCAATCAACTTTCACATTTTTACTTAGAAAGTCACTCCAACTATTTAATCATTTTTTAAATAATATTTTCTTATGTGAAATTATTATTTAAATGCAAAATTCAGAAAAATAAAAAATTGTCTCTTAATGACCCTTTTATTCTTATTCCCATAAATTTAGTATCTCCCCTCCTCTTTCTCATTTTTCTTCTTCTTCTTGCATATTGTAATTGATTCAACATTAAATATATTTAATAAAATATCAAAGGATCACATTAAAATTTAAAAATAACCAAAGAATTAAAATTATAATTATTTTGTTCTACCTTTTCAATCCTTATTTCAACTTTTTTTTTTTCCGTCTGATATTGAAGTTCGTATTGAAATCTAGTTAAATTTAAATTTGCAAATTATATAGCTTATTATAAATGTGACATTGTCAATTATACAACCCCCCTCCCCCTTCCCGTTTCACTCAGATGTCTTTTTTTATAAATGTCTCTACGACATCTATATGTATGAAAAAAAAATATTGTACTATATATATGATGAATTAGAGATGTTATACCCATAACTAAATATTATGATACCAATGTTATAGGGATTCACTATATGTATGTAATAAGTACGTACACATGACTTTTAGTAATAAATGAATTAAATTACGTATTATTTAGTTATATTACATATTATTTAGTTATATTTCATCGTATTAATATAGTTTATATTAATAATTTTTTAGCCTTCTATTATTGTTGAATTTAATTTGATCTTTTAATATTTATTAGGCATATTTAGTGTTGAATCAATTACAATGTGTGAGAAGGAGAAGAAAAATGAGAAAGGAAAATTAATTTATGGAAATAAGGATAAAATGATCATTAAGAGATTATTTTTTATTATTTTGAATTTTATATTTAAATAATAATTCCACATAAGTAAATATTTTTTAAAAAAATAATTAAATAGTTTGAGTGACTTTTTGAGTAAAAATGTGAAAGTTGAGTGACTTTTGAAGTAAAAATCAAAGTTGAGTGACTTTCTGAAATAAAAGTATAAAGTTGAGTGACTATTTGAGTTATTAACTCTAAATGGGACCTACTAAGAATAAAATAAGAATGATGTCATTAAATAATTATTAAATTAAAAAAATAATATTTTTTTTTAAACCAACTAAAAAAAATAACAATACAGAAATGGAGGAAGAGGTACTTTTTTTTTTTCTCTGACCTGGCAGTGATCTTCATGTGGGGGGTGAGGGGCTGGCACATGACATCACAATAATGGACAAAAATAAAAAAAGTTATAATACACACGTGATATTTACTGTAGCAGTTTTTTTTAATAGATGGGCTCACAGCTGAATTGGAGCACTGTTAAAAATTGAGGTAAATTTCGATAGTTGAAAAAGTAACATAAATATACATCAGAGTTATCATATTTACACAAACATCTATTCTCATAAATTAAATATAAATAATTATAAGAATTTCAACTAATTATGTATTTTCTTAGATTGTTTCGGGGAGCTAATTATGCATTTCAACATATTTAAAATCGAAAAAATATGTCGAGAGCTAATTATGTATCTTTATAAGAAAAAAAGATAATATATCAAAACCCCCTGAACTTGTTCCGACAACTTACTTTAACACTTAAACTTTATAAATAATTATTTACCCCCTTAACATCTTTCAACTGAATTAATTTCCCCCCTTAATGTATAACACCACTCTCATGAGACAGAGTGAATCACACTCGCTGCCACATCAGTGTCACATCAGCGCTAGATCACCGTCACATCATAACCACGTGAATAAAGTATTTTTTTAATAATTTTATATATAAATTATATATAAATATATAAGATATATATAAAAATATATATAAATATTATTTTATATATATATATATATACATATTTTAAAATATATAAAATATTTTAAATTAAAAAATACCTCACCCTCCTTTTTCCATCTTCTTCACAACCACCCACCCCTCTTTCCCCTCCCCCCTCCCCTCCCGTCTACCCCCACACCTGCACACACGCCCCACTCACCTTTACACTGCCACACCTAAACATTCCCCCATCCCACATTCGTCCACCCCTACACAACCACACTGCAAGATTTTTCGGTGAAAATTCCGACAAATTTTTATCGAAAAACTCAATCCACTTCAAAAATTCAATTACCATCATCGAAAAATATCATAAAAGTGATTAAAAAAAAAAAACTCAATCCACATGAAAACTTCAATTAAATCAACACTAAATTCTCTAAAATTAATGTCACGTTAAAGAATTTTATCAAATTTTTAGCAAGTCTCAATCATATTTGACAATTGGATGAGAAGAAGTCAAGATCTTTCAACTTTAATCTTGTTTCTTGTGATGACAATTTACAAAGAGAGGGGAGGGATTGAAGAAGTTGAAAAGTGAAGAAGGTGAATTTGTTTTATTTTTATATATATATAAAGAATTTGTAAAATTTAAAAGTTGGGTCCCGTATTTTTTTAAAAATTTTCATGTCAGCAATTTGGGTGGAAATTAATCCACTTAAAAGTTGTTAAGGGGTAAATAATTATCATACAAGTTTAGGGCTTAAAGTAAGTTTTGGCTATAAGTTTAGGGGTGTTTCGATGTATTATCTCTAAGAAAAAGTATATATCTTCATTGAATATATCGGGAGCTAATTATGCATCTCGATAGATTTAAAATCAAAATTCTCAATAATTATATAAAATATCAGAATTTTATATAATTATATCGTAAAGTGATTTGTTGCACCAGTTAAATATAAATTTTATTTCATTAGTTTTATTATAATTATGATAGTCAAATTAACTAATCTCATGTAAAGCCAAACGATTCATGAAAATACACTAGGCGATAAATATAAATAATTGTTTAAAAGCAGCTAAGGTGGGAAATTTAACCCGTCTCCTAAGAATGTGTAAAAATTGAGTCGATCCATAAATTGAATCGATAGAAATGTTATTAGTTTATTGTTATTGAATTAATAATTTTTTAATGATTTTATAATTTTTTTATTGGGTTATTAGTTCGGTTTGATTTTTTCTTATATGATAAATCGATAACCAATAAGAATATTTTAAATTATATATATATATATATACACACTCTATATTTCTCTTTCATTTCCATAAATCTATTCAATTTCTCGAAAACTTATTCAAGATTGAAGATTCTTGTAAAATAAAATACATTATGTAAGTTTTTTGCTGTAACTAAATTTTTTTTTTTATTGCTAGTTATTACTATTTTTATTTTATACATATTTTTCTTATCGATTAAATTGAAAATTGAATTAATAAAGACTAAAAATTGATAAATTAAAAATTAATAAAAAATATTTTATTAATTTAACATAATTAAAAATGGATAATCAATTGATCAAACTGGTAATACATAAAATAAAATCGATCGATAGATGCACACCCCGTACTTTTCCCCCAATACTAATTGCTGTTGGATAGGTGTGTAATTTCAAGAAAATTTGGAGGGCAAATAGGTATCTGTATTTCTATAATATTGACCCCTGCACTTCCCCTCCCACACGCACAAAAGAATCCCAACAACACATCTCTCTCCTCTCCGTCTCTTTCGTGAGTATATTATATCTATATCTAAAAAAGTTCATAGAAATTCCCAATTTCTTTATTTTTTTTTCAATTTTACTGATGCAGAATCTTATGTAGATTGATTCTTGATGAGACTTCTTTTTCTTTTTTACTGTGTGTAAAAGTAATATTACTGATCTTGCAGGAAAAAATGGCGTCAGATGGGAAACTTCATGCATTTGAGGAAGTGGCTAAGCACAACAAGACCAAAGATTGCTGGCTTATAATCAACGGAAAGGTTACATCTCCTTATAATTTCTTTTTTTTTTTTTCGTCTTTTTGATTATCTGGTATTTGAATGTTTTTTGTTAAAAAAAGAAGTTTACATGTGTAGTGGTAGGTGTTGTGACATCGGGATTATCGAATTGATAGTGATTTGAAATTTGGGTGATGGTTTTGATTTGATCTAATTATGTATTTTTACAGTTTCGACTGAAATTTTTCGTTTGTAATTTCAGTAAATTTTCAACTGCCGTTTCGTGTTGAGTTCAGTCGAAGTGACTAACTTAGAAACTTGGAAGTGACTTGAATATACGTGTTGAAAGATCCACTAGAAAATACAACTACTCACTCCGTTTCAATTTATTTGTCTGATTTTGACTTTGGCATGAGTTTCTTGGTTTAAGAAAAGTAAAGAAAGACTTGTGAATCTATACGGAGAATGTACCAAAATGTCTTTTAATCTTGTGGCCTTAAAGAAGTAATGTAGAAAGGTAGAATTTAAGAGTTGTCAAAAGGGAAAGAGACTCTTTTTGAAATGGATTAAAAAGGGGGAAGTAAGACGAACAAGTTGAAATGGATTAATAAATTTTATTAGACTATGGTAGAGTCCCGAGCTCAATCATAGAAAGTTCAAATCCTAGATCCACCTCACTGTGGAAAAAGATCAGGAGTTTGACTTTCCCTGTTTAGAAAAGGAGTTTGGTGGTCTATAAACAGTAACAATCTTTTGTGTGTTGATGAAGGTCGTGTTGGTAAATGTGAACGTAAGCTTGGTAGCTAATATGGAAATAAACTTTGATTCAGTCTTTCATCCTGGAAAACAGTTAAACCTAAATCCACTGCAATGATAGCTAATATGGAAGTTTTAAATGATTCGTACATTAAGGATAGCAAGGTCAAAAATATCTAATGCTATGGCTTGAGCCTTGAAGGAAAGGTCTAGAGATATGAAACATTTTTTGATTATGCATCTCGTTTTGTTTTCATCTCTCTTTATGTCCTGTGTCTTGACATGTGAATTTTGTTGAAATATGCTTATGCTAAAAAACCTTAGATAAATCTGAAAGGTGATATGGTATGACAAAAAGAACGTTTTACTTATGTGATGGTATAAGTTGCTCAACTGTGGGACTGCCTTAATAATTCAACAAACGACCATTTGCCTTGGGATACTTATGTGCACCTTGTCTCTCTTATCTTTTCTATGAAGTGAAGTATCTCGCTGTAAGCATTGTTCAATTTAAACGTAGATCAACTTATATCTCATTTTAAATGTTTTTCCTTGTAAGGATTTAAGAGTTTTATGCTTTTCCTTTCCTTTAAATGCTCTCAGGTGTATGATGTAACTCCATTCATGGATGATCATCCAGGTGGTGATGAAGTTTTGCTTTCAGCAACAGGTAATACTTAGTTTTTTTTGGTTTATTTGGATAATTAAGTGTCAGTGGTTTTTGTGTGGCGTGAATTCTAATCTTTGTTCTATAACTAAAAGGCAAAGATGCAACAAATGACTTTGAAGATGTTGGCCACAGTGATTCTGCTAGGGATATGATGGATAAGTATTACATCGGGGACATCGACATGTCAACAGTTCCCCTAAAACGTGCATATATTCCACCAGAACAAGCCGCATACAATCAAGACAAGACTCCAGAATTCATTATCAAAATTCTGCAGTTCCTTGTACCCATGCTGATCTTGGGCTTGGCCTTTGCTGTACGACACTACACCAAGGAGAAGTAATTTCATCCAGTCGCACCAGGCCACCTTTTATTCTTATTTACTTAGTTGTTGAAAGAACACTTGATAGTATCTTGTTTTAGTTCATTATGGAAATGCAACAACTTTATGTGGTCGTCAATTTTGTACTGTGCTTCTCAATTGCTGTCTGATGCCTCTTGGAAACATTTCACTTGACTTGGCTTGTGTTTGTTTTTAGATGTGTGAGGATTTTTCTCCTTCATGTTTACATTTTATGTGTTCTTCTGGTCTGTACTGGTTGATTTAGTTGCAACCAGCCTACTGAATTTGGGAGCAGCTACTACAAGATAGATGACAAGCCTTGCGCTTGCCTGCCTGCCTGCCGGCTTTTACCCACTATACTGGATATAAATGGTCTTTAAAACAAAAAATCAGCTGCTTTCGGTTACCTGGCAGACTTGTTACTAGCTTGTTGGTTTGCCATTATACATTTAAGTGTGTTTGGATCTCTCATGCATTGTCATATTGTTGGTAATGTCCATTGTTTAAATCAAGTGAATTAAATTTAGAAAGCAGCATTCCTTCATCCCAATTTATTTGAAGGTATTTGTTTAGTAGTTCTATGAGAAAGCGGAATACTTTTGAATTTTGTAGACATTTTTGTGGCTACAAATTATTTCGACTGAAAAGGAAAGAATAAAGAGGGTGTCAGACTTCAGACCAAATTCATTTTGATTTGGATTGGATGATATTTTTTCAAGTATAACGAGGATGACAGAAATGAAAAAACGTTAATAAGTTGTAGTTAATCGTGTGATTACTCGAAATGCTCGGTGGTAGCTCAATGTTAACTCTCCGAACAACTTAGTTTTAGCACAAGCCAAGAGTTACGTTCCGGACTTCTTTATGTTCTACTGTTAGCAGAAACAACACGTCTCACTTAAAGTGTGTCCGGTAAGTGATCTTAAAATGAGGAAAATGACTTTCATAGTGAAAAGTAGGAAAAACAAGTTTCATAAGTGACATCTAACATTGATTATGGCCGTCTTACCCTGCAACAGTCCTTATCTATACCGATTCCGATCTGTCATAGTATTTGTATACAAATATTTTTACTACATTTTTTGCTTCTGTACCAAATGCACACACAAAAAAAGTAAAAAATTCACTTATTTTTCTGAAAAACATTTTCCATGAAACTATTTTCCTTCATAATGGACGCACCCTTTGTTCACTTTACGGAAAAGATAACTGCAATGATTAGAGAAGTTTCTACAACCAAACGTGTGCTAGTGACTGTCTGCACCACAACTTGTTCTGTTCATTAGTGACTGTAAATGTGCCAGATTACAGGAAGAAACAAGTTAAAGGCGGAGGCCATTTGATACCTGCTCTGCAGTAATGTTTTTGGAGATTGTGAAAGACAGATTGTAAGGTACCAATTTTGTGAAATTTATTTTGAGCCAGGGCCTACCGGAGGGGTCTATCGGAAATAGTCTCTTTATTTCTCTCTCACATTTGATGTAGTCTTTATTTCTCTCTCACATTTGATGTAGTAGTATGGACTACGTACACTTATCCTCCCCAGACCCCACATGGTGGGAATATACTGGGTATGTTGTTTGTTTGTTTTATTTCTAATGCAATATTGCGCAGATTTAAGATTTCTCGTCACACGGCGATGTTTTTAAACAGCCACTTCAATAGCTAGGAAGAGCATAAATATTCTACCGCTGCATTCCAGCTTCACACGTCACAGAAAAACATCATTTAAGGTCGTAATGGTTATGATATAACTATTGCTTTGATGATAAAGCTTACACAGTGCATGGAAAGGCATGACATTCCATCATCGACAATCCCATCTCTAAATGAAACCCCATTTTTCTTGGGGAGGTTGGAGCAATAGGAGAAATACTCCAAATAAAAGCCACCTTAGGAGCACTAACAAGAGAACAATGTTAAATATCAATATCAAGCATGGTACACCAATCAGGCTACCAGCGAATTGCTACACCGAATTCAAGCAATCTGCAAGCCTGTATGTAGGAGGTTCACGTAAGTTATTTCCTAAGTGCAGATTCTTTTTGACATTTGCATGTTCTTTAGCAAAAGAAAAGCAGTGGCAGTACTTGACCATAAGCTATCTTCAGGTAGAGCAGTTCTCCATGTGGTACCAGAGATGCATACAGTGTTGGTAGCATCATCCCACAAAATAAAGTTTGAGCAGCAATGAGAATAAATTAGTGGAAAATCTTGGAAAGCACCGCATCATAACAAAAGCATCTATATCTTGTCATGGAGAGTAACCACCAAGTCATGGGCATCATCTAAAAGCTTCCATACATCCAGTTGACCAGCCATGCTCTGACACTCCCTTAAAATTTCATCCATGCTACTATACTTCTCTATGATCTGTTTCCTCCGTTGCAATACAGATGCTGCAATTGCATAAAGCAAGAGATCATCTGTTGGTGGGGCACGCAGTCTAATCCTACTCCAGGCAGACTTGCCAATCCCAGCCCTAATAGCAGCCTGATCTGCCCACATTACTTCCCATAGGCAGAGCGTTTGCTCAAAAGATAATTCCCTCCTGAAAAGAACTACCACCATTCTGTACACAAAAAAGCAATCCTCTGCTTGAAGCTTCTCCAAGTGTCGATAGAGATGTGAATCCTTTTGTTTGATGATCTTAGAAATAATGTTCAGCTGCCTCCTGATTCCAACCTCATCGAGCCTGAAATTATGCCGAGCCTTTGTCATGAAACCAACAAAGCACCAAAAAGCCTCATGATCCTCTGTCATTACAGAAATTATGGGTGAAAGCAAATCGCTCATCCCCTGGCAATAGCCAATTTCAGGGTCATATAGCGCATAGGCTTCAAGAATGGAGACTAACCGAGCAGCATGCAGGATTCTAGGGGGCTCTAGGTGTTCATAGTCCTTCAACCCAACAGCCTCTGCAAAACGGTGTGCCCTACTTTCTGATACTATAGCTTGAGATGGGGAGTATGCTATCCATTCGGCATTAGCACGAATTGCATCAAGCCGAATTATTCGTTGCCATGTAGCAAAATCTTCTGCACAGCATGGCCGTGACTGGACTTCTGTCTTTGAAGGAGAAGATTCCTCCTTAGAGGTCTCTTCAGCAGTATTCTCATCCATGGTTTCTGCCGAGGGTACAGTCTGACTGATATCAGGATCTGCAGAGGAATCTGAGTCTGATGACTCAGATTCAGAGACATCATTTGGCTCCGTCACTCGTTTGGAACTGGAAAATTCATTAGCTATTGTACAACTAGGATTATCAGAATCCTCGACATATGTGCTCCTGTCCTCACTGGAAAGAGATTCCCGGGCAGTAACAACATCTTCATAGTCGGGGGAGTCCATCCCTTCAGTGATATTTCCTTCACCGTCACTTCCCATTCCACCAGTTTCCCTCAATTTAAAGCTCCCATCGCGTTTCAGCAGTCGGCGACAATCTCTGCGAAAGCTCTCATATTCCCTCCTGCAATCACATATTAACTACACCGGTAAGGAGTATGAATAATTGGAACAAATATTAACACACAGAGAACTATGACCTGTCAACTGAATACACACGAACCCTCTACATTTTAACAAGATAAAAATAAAGGGACTTTCTTGTATCTCAATCCTTTTTTGGGGCTATGGAGGATCAATTATCTGGTTATAATACCTCTTCTGATTTCTTATACAATCTCTTTCTTCTTTAGAGCTGTTCAACTCATAGCTGCAGAGAGACATAAAGTAAGTCAATTTAACTGTAACCAACGCTGTATAGAAATGACAAAAAAGGGCAATCGTAGTCACAGAACTTTTTTGGCAAATAAAGAATTGTCAAGATGTTTACATTGTCAGAGAACTTGACACAAAATATATGGAAAACCAAACTACCTACAAAATGTAATTGGTTTTTAACTGGACAAGCTTGTATGTCTTGCTCGCGAAAATATCAGCAGAAGAAGCATTCAAAATGTGAATAGTTGATACATGTGCCAGGCGTCTGGAAGCGCGAAGCATCTAATTCTGCATTGTACTGTAGCAGCTGACATTTGGAGTATGTTTTTGTCAGTTTTTGGAATTGAATGGCTCATGCCAAACAATATCAAGGACGCTTATGAGAGCTGGTGTTCATGGAGAGTTGGGATATCCATCAAAAGACTTGGGCAACGGTGCCTGGTGCTATTTTTGGTGCATCTGGAATGAAAGGAACCGTTGAAGTTTTGATGGGATTTAAACTCCAAACCACTCTTAAAGCAAAATGTTTATATAACTTGTTTAGTTGGTTCAGCCAGACGCCTGTAACTAGCAGTGAACTTTTTCTGGACTTTGTCTGCTCCTTAGTTGATCTGTAAGTTTTTGTATAGGAGCAGACACACTCTTTTTTGTAGAAAATTTTGCTATGCATCTCCTTGATGCCTTTCATTGAAATACCCTTCATAAAAATTAAAAATAAAAACAAACATGCAAGATGCAACGAAGTAATTACATTGATGCAGAAAGCCTGGAAACTGCTCTTAAGGCTTAATTTGGGTGAGAGATTTATTAATAAAGACAAACCATATAAAAGGTACTCTTTTCTTGCCAATTGAGGTTATCTCGTTTAGTTTAGACTTAGACACAAGTGCAAGGTAAACGTTATTATGTATACTTTAATTATGTATACTTTAATAAATATAATATCTATACACACACACACACACACACACACAGATATATATATATATATATATATATATATATATGAAGGCAACAATTTGGATTTTAGCCTTTTTTTTTGGTTTACCATCTAGTATCCGGAACACATTCACGCCGTAAAGACTTCATTATTGGGGTTTTAGCAATCCCTACCAAAGAGGAATCGATTCCCAGTTTCGAGCCCTGGATATGGTAAAAGTGGCTTAACATTAGAGATAAAGCTGACTTTCAAATATCTTTTTGATATTAGAATAGAGAAGAAGTGTTGAAAAGTGCAAGGAAAAAAGTTAACCCTTCTAGGGAAACAGACAGGTGTGGTCTAGCCAAAAATACGACATTCTTCACCAAGATGTTCCAAAAGTTTTTGCAGTTTTATACATTAATTTAGACTAATAAGCACCTTTTTGGGCAAAAACTTAGATTTGGGCCTAAATGTTGAGTGCCTTTTAAACCACTTTCTCAATCTACCGAAGCAGATTTTTGGCAAAAACTTAGATTTGGGCCTACAAGTTGAGTGCCTTTTAAACCACTTTCTCAATCTACCGAAGCAGACTATTAAGTTCCAATTTGAAGTTTAACCAAATACTAAACATAATTTGAAATATAACTACAACAAACAAACACACGATGATGTTCTGATATATAGTTTTCCAAATTATACAAAATTTATATTTCCTGTAAATACTGTGCAGGATACTTACGTAAACTATACTGAACTCGATATGACTTCTTGACTACTGTTATTTCTTTTTTCTACCTGCTATGAAATATATTTTCCTTAAGCCAAGAGTCTAACAAAAACAGTCTTTCTACCTAAGTTGAGCGGACTCATCACTTCTGATGCCGCACCCCTGTCGGATTCTCCAAAAAATACACTACTTTTGGAGAATCTGAACACACCCGCTGACATTTTTGAAGAGTCCGAGCAACATAGCTCTCTACCTCCAAGGTGGGGTTAAGGTCTGCGTACACTCTACCCTCACTGGGTATGTTATGATGTTGTTAACACAACTGATCTCCCAAAGGAAACTAAAACTCCCTAAAACCAATGCCATCTGTCACTTCAAAAGGTACATCTACCTGGATAAGGCTAAAAGGATCCAGAACCTAGACTGTCACCAAATGAAGCACTCTTAGCACTCCAAGAGCAGAGATTAACTTTGACACAATCTTCTACAGAAAAAATCCTCACATAATTGCAACAGAGCCAGCGGCCCTAATACGCATAACTAGTGGTCCAGCAAAGGGATGTGCTTAAAGAGTGACAAAGCATGAGATTACTGGTCCCAAATCTGAATGAAGCACATAGGAGGTAGTTATTATGTAAAATCAAGGGGAAGTGTATGGATATGATTTTTATCAGTCACTAGATAGGAAGGTGTGGAGGACGGGTATTAGGGTAGAAGGTTAGTAGGATGGGGGCTAATAGTTGTAGCGTTTCACGGGTAGTATCTTGTTCTTGGAGTTTATCGGGTGTTGTTTGCGGTTTCGGGTAGTTTGTTGGTAGTATTATTTGGTGATAATCTTTTGTTTTGCTAGTCCTTTGTTTTGTTACTATCGTTTGTTTCTTGTTCTTATATTATGACTTCTCCTACGTTGTTTGATCTCGAGCCGGGGGTCTATCAGAAACAGCCTCTACCTCGCCTCTGAGGTTAAGGTACGGACTGCATACATTCTACCCTCCGCAGACCCCACACTATGTAGGAATATACTATGTATGTTGTTGTTGTCGCTGTTGTACTAAGACGTAAATGTCCAGATGATAGATTATTATTCATAATACAATAGAACTCTCCTTCCATCTCCTGTGGAAACGAAGCAGCAACAGTTGACTAATCAAAATAGAAGAGGACAAGAAAAAATAAGCAAATATCTGATTTATCCTAGAAAAAAGGAGAAGAAAACCAGCAAAACTCAGATTATCAATCTTAACAAGATAACTATTACATGCGAAAGAAATACTTACACTCCCAGGAGGAATGGCCAAACCTCGGGCCTGATACTAGGATCAACACCCTACACGAAAGAGCCAATAAATTAGTCAGCATACTTGCTCCTGTTTGGAAAGTGAGTAAGAAACTCTGACGTTAGAACTTTCCATTTCCTTCTTTAGTAGTAAAAAGGTAAGGCTTGAATGGCACCAGGGCACAAAACAAATAGAGGAAGAGAGAGATCTGAAAATTTTGAAAAAAGTTGGGTAATTCACCACTTCCTTTCACACTATACCAAGCAAGACAGAATAATTTTTTTCCATCTTCCGTTATCTCTTAATCACACAAGCTAAATAAACTATGTTTTTCTTTTTCCTTTGAGAGTAAGTCGAGATTAAGAGTTAGAGATAGTTGGCAAATCTACCACTTCTCTTCACGTTATGTCTAAACAAGAGAGAATGGGTTTTCTCAACCCAATCTAATGTATTCCCCTTAATAAGTGGCCTGATAATCTTTGTATAAATTGGAATAAGGAAGATACAATTCTAAAAATTTATGGTGGGCCAGAAAACTCACTCCGCTTCGGACTTTCTTTAGAAATTTAACTCCACTATCACGAAATTTTCCTTCTGGTGTGAAAAAGCTTCTCCACTGCTGGGGTGTAAGAGCACGTTTTCTTTTCCTACGAGACCATGGTGATTTGAGATGACCTCTGAAATAAATCATAAGCATGATTAAGCATTTTGGTAACAAGTGCACGTCAAGGTAACACTATATATCTTTGTTTGTGTTAAGCGTCAAGATAAAACACATCAGCAACTTAAATTAGATCCATCAGACAAGACCGTTACTCAGCATGATTAGCAATTACACATCACTTCAAACCAACTCACTCTAGAAAATGTGAACTTTGCAAAGGTTAACCATCATGGACAAGAAGAAAATAAAAGTAGTAGGGAACTGCAACCAAGAATGAAATAAGAAAACAAAAAACAGGCATGACCACAAGTTCACAACCACAAAATAGTGCTTTGAAGGTAATGAACTTAGAACAACTTGAAAGAAGGAAGAGGTTGCAAGATAAATAGAGTTAACAAGAAATTAGTACATCACTTAACTGCTTAGTAGAGAACATAATCTATCCGTCAGACTATCTCTGACAGATGTGGTTTAGCAGCAATATAAGCGGACCATCATGATTCATTGTTCAAATCAAAATATTCCAACACAAAGCACTCTTAATTACTTCCAAATAACGTCTCACTAAGAAACCCGCGGAATCTAGGGGTGAGACTGCATCGTGAAGAGTTGTAATATGTTGCTAATTTAATCTCAATCTTATAGGGTTGTGCCACCTTCATACTAAATCATCACAATATGCTAAACATCTACCAACACAACTTAATTAAGAAAAACTTTCACCATCGGAAACATTAAATGTAAGCAAAATATACGGAAAGGATCACTTAGAAACACTGCTAAACATCCATCCCACTGTTAACAAGGTAACCCACCAAACAATATCCAAACCACACGGACATTAACTTAAGCTGTTATCAAGCCAGACCATCGAAACAATATCCAAAATACACGGACTTCTTAAGAGTGAGACTCCAGCATAGAAACTTAAAACTGACATCAACACCTCGAAACTACCTACATTAAAAAATCCCTTTCAGCTAGTGAAACCTCACCCCGATCCACGCCCCAAAAGCCTCCAGATTAAAACGTATAACATCCCGAAGTTGGAGGAGAGTCACATATCATATCAAATTATCATTTCTTTTGTACACTAAATTAATCATCATAAACACACCGTGTTCAGACTTCGTGAAACTTAAAACACAAGGTCAACCTACTTGTGTCACAGTGACAAAGAAGAAGAGGAGAAACCAGCAAGACGTTGAAAAATTCTAGCTTTCAGAACTTCTGATCAAGTAAGCATACATATATAGAAAAAATAGTCCACATATATTCAATACAAAAATGTTATCACCTAATGACAGTCTCTACCCTTATCTAATAATATAAATCAAATACATTACCATGACTTATTCAAAGCTTAGGTCAAAGAACAAATCCACAGATTATTAACAACAATAAATCCAACAAAACTACAACACTGTTGTAATGAAAATCCAACAAAACTGTCATATAAATCAAATTTAGCTCAATTAAAGCAGCAAAACGAATAATTTAACAAAAAATAGTATAAACTGAGATTGAGCCGTGGTTTGAAGGATTAAACTTTAGCATTGGGACACACCCTAGTAAAAAGAGAACCTAAGATCGGATCTGAAAAGAACAAGTATACTTTAAAAAGAGGCAGATGAATGAAAATGGAACAGTTATAGAAACTGAGAAACAGATCGAAGGAAGGAGAGACTCACCGATTAGAGGAAGAAGAAGAAGCTGGTGAGGAAGCAACAACGAATAGAACTGATCTCAAATGAATCCACGACGATGACGCTGACGATGATGATGGTGATGATGAAGACGGTGAAGAGGAATTTGAAGATGACGAAGTCTGACTTCGTCTGAGAGCTCTCATCTACTTCTACTACACTGACTGTTTGTTTTAACTCTGGAAGAAAAAAAAAAGAAGAAAACAAGAAAGATCTACTACTCTACAGAGATTTCTAGGGTTTCAATGAGCACGGTTCGCTTATCGAAAATTTGAGTTGAGGCGGATATTGTTGTTGTCGTTGTTGCTTTTACCTAGTAGTGTAGAAAACGGCGGCGGCCAAGGCGAGACCGGCCAAGGCCGTAACAGCAAAAGCTATACCGGCATTAGAAGGTTGACGTTCCATCCAGAAAGCATTACCACCACCACCAGCACCACCGTTACCGCCGCCGTTAGCAACGCCGATGAGAACTCCAGCGAGCTTATTGATTTTGGTGGCGATGGATTCAACAACATTAGAAGAGACGGAAGAGGAGGGGGTGAAGAAGAGGAGGAGCATGGAGATGAATGTTTAATGACGATTTTGCCCTTGAGCTGCACCGTGCCGATTGGATTTTCCACCATAACCCAACCCAAATCTTCCCTCTTCTCTCAACAGCCTTTTTTCTTTTTCACTTTGGTTTAGCTCTTCTTCTCATGAGTCGCTTTCTTTGCCTCTACTCACTTTGCTTTCTTTATTTTCTTTTGATCACTTGGAGAGTCCTAGTGGGTTTTTGTTGTGTAATGCGTGTGTTATTTATATCTCGCTCTTTTTTGTTAGAGAGAGTAGTGGGTCTGGAGAGAGAAAGTGTGCGTCGATGACTTGTTGCTTTTGCGTTTGTTACCATGGGGCGTTGGGTTTCTTTGGGCTTTTTAATGGTAAACATTATGGATCCGTTTGGTCACAATATTTACTCTCTCTCTATTTGTTTTACCTATATTAATTTGACATAAATTTTAAAAAGTAGTAATTTTTTAAAAGTATTAATTAAAGATATAATAAATATATTAAAATATTTTTAATTTATGATCTTAAATATATCATGTTAAAATTAAAATTGTCATTAGAATTAAATAATTGCTAAAAGAATACAAGAATCTTTTTTGTCAAACGAGACGAGGCCAAACAAATTTAAAAAGAGAGTAATATTTGTTTTTTTGGAATTCCCTTTTCATTTTATTTAAAAATTTGTCAGTGTTTGGCCTTAGTGCCTTGAGCCGGGGGTCTATCGGAAACAGTCTTTCTACTTCATCAGAGGTAGAGGTATGGACTGCGTACATCTTACCCCCCAAACCCCACCAGGTGGGAATATACTGGGTTTGTTGTTGTTGTTGTTGTTGTTGTTGTTGTTGTTGTTGTTGTTGTTGTCAGTGTTTGGCCTTGGGAAATTTTCACTATTTTTTTTTTCAAATGCATTCAGGGAAGTATAAATAACATAAATATCAACCTTTTTAGAAATAATTGCACTCTCTTTCACTTTTTAAATTACTTTATTCTCTCTCCCTATTAATATACATAACATAACCGACATATACATTACATTCTGTGTATATGTTAGAATTTTTGTAATATATTTAGGGAGTTGAGATTTTTTATAATATTGAAAACATAAGTTATGTATTTGTATAAGTTTTATTTCTGGAAATCATGTTTGACCATAAAATTTTGAAACTCAACTTGAAGTCGAATTTCAAAATTTTCAAGAAATTGAAAAACAACAAAGAGATATTTTCACTTTTTTCACTCCAAATTACTCACAAAATTCAGAAATAACTTCAATTTGTATTCAACTTCATTTTCAAATATTATTTCTCACTTTAAAAATAAAAATTACTTTTTCAAGTTTTATAATAAGATGTGGTCAAACATCATGTAGACGTTATATAAATTTGTAAAATACATGACACCAGAAAAGACGATAGGAATTATTTATTTATATTTTATTTATTTATTTCAAAAAGATGATTTTACTGATGATGATGGACAACTGTTCGCAACAATTTTTTGTTAACGCCGAAAATTAATTGCAAACAAAAATAAAATAAATAAATAAATAATTTTATATAAATAAATTTTGCAGGTACAATTCCGTTATTCTCTCGATTCTTCTCCCCTAAGTTTTTCCGTGATTCGAGGGCCTTCGCAGCGTGATTCTCAAATGTAGGATGATTTGAGCCTCCTAGAAATGTGTTTGGATCTCCGGAACTTGTCTGACAACACTTCATCTTGTCGAGTTGATCTCTGAGCGAAACTCCGTTAGTCAATTCGTTGAAGAGTTGTGTAGTCAATGCAAAAGTTTTCTCCAATGCTTGCAGAATGTCCTCCTCCCCCCCCCACCGCCCCCCCCCCCCCCCCCCCCCCCCCCCTAGAATATTATGTTACTCCCCTATTTATAGTTGTAGGGGATGGGCCTAGTTGCTTGTGATTGACCGAAACATGTCACTTTGTCACTTGACGCCTTCTGACTGGTGATTGAATTTGAATGAGATTTCCACATTATTTGTACATGTGACGGCATCTCATTGGTTTTAAATTCGACTGGGATGTCACGTCACTTGATGAGTTTGAGCTTCAAGGTAAGATGGACCTTGATGAGGAATAAAATAGGCTTATTATTTTTTAGCTCAAAATAAGTTTAAACCCAATAAAATGTGGATCAAATTTAAATTTTTTATGAATTTAATCAAATAAATTTTATGTGTCTACAACAACATTTTCATTAAAAACTAATTTTACTTTACCCTTAGGGAGACTGTTATCCCTTGTTATTCTTTTTAATCTCATAGTTTTCTAAATCCAAATTCGACTAAGAGTTAAGTTTGAGGATGCACCATTCACAATCAATAAAGTTGGAAAGGAAAATGCTAATTCATTAACGATCCAAAGCATGTTTTGGCAATTAGCTATTTAATCAGTAAACGGGATTAGAACTTCCGTCTATGTCATTAAGAAAAATTCCGTCTTACTTTTCACACTATTTATAAGTTATTTGTTAAAAAGAACAATGAAATTGAAGTTAGGCGGAGAGTGCAAATTGCATTAATTTCTTTTTTTCAAAGAGCATAGTTGCTACATATTTATTTGTGTAATGATTGGGAAATAGTTACGAGATAAGGTTGATGAAAATTGTCAAAAAGAAAATACATAATCATTCATGAAAAAACCTTTGAGTGAATATTTCTAGATGAAAGATTATATGAATACACTAAATAAGTTATGTTTACACAAATTGCGAAATATTCTAATCATAAACTATTTAGGATGAATATATAAGAGGAATTGTAATTTTCACGTGATCTACTTTTGTTACTATCTTCTCTCGAGTACTAAAATTATTCTAGTTTTTCTATGTGTGAATCCAAAAATTTCATTAAAAAAAAAAGCAAAAAAACCAAGACTAAAGAAGATGAAATGAGCTCCCTTTTAAAGCACTTTGTTTTTTCATTTTTCACCAGACAGTTGATTCACTAAAGACTAAAGAGCGAGCTTTATTGCGCGGCGTTCGGCCTTCCTTGGGTTGCAAAAATTAATCAGGAATTGCAAGCTTTGTACGCACGCAAGCAAAGCACATGTCAATTGTCATTATCAATTTGGCCACAAATGAATTCTCCCTCCCTTTGTTTTACAATACAAAACAAAAATTAACCAATTTATGCATTAAGGATGGTTTGATAGTTCGTTAAAGTTAGGATGAAATATATATATATATATATATATTGGATAGGTATGATTTTATGTATTATTTATTCTATCTTTTATTATATAAAAAACAATACGTATAGATTTCAGCCATAACTTATAAATGAATTTCTAAATTGCAAATTAAATATAATATTAATTTTATATATAAAAAACTTATCTCGTTACAAGTTACTAAACATGATATTAAATCCTCCGTATATAAAAATTAATACTTAAATGACTCACCTTCAAACCAGATATCAAAATATCCCCGCGGATTTTTGAATTTGCAGACGTGCATAATAAGTAGTCGTTTGGTCATGAATTTTTATTTTTTTTTTGAAAAATTATTCCAATTTAGTTGAAAAAGTGAAAACAAGATGCGTTTGGCCATGAAAATTTCAAATATAATTCCGGGATTGTATTTGAAAAAGTGAAAAAAAGTGTTTACGTGTTTTCATTTTTTCACTCATGCTTCTCTCACAAAATTTTAAAAATAACTTCAGTTTATATTTATGACCAAACATAATTCCAACTCCAACTCACTTGAGGTGCTACACTTATACAATAATAATAGGTCAAAAAGTTGTAAGCCTAAGGAGTAAGGAGGATATGTGCATTTTGTTTTGTATTAGTAGATAGTCTTTGTCTTAACTAATTAAGTCTTTACTCTTTAACTAATTAATCGTTAGTATTTCTATGCTTCAAAGCCTAACTAATTTATCGATGAGCAGGACAAGAACCGATAACAACTGTTCCATCCACCGCGTGATCTTATAGTTTGTTTAGACGAATTTATGAAAAAGTCAAAATGCTTGATATTTGTATAATAGGAAGTAGTACTATTTGTTTTAGAGAGTTAAGGTGCATGGTAAAATTTTATCGACAAATAGTGTTTTCAATAATAATAAAATAAAGTATTTTCTTTGCCTTAGAAATAAATTTATTTTTATATGTATTATGCATCATTACAGATTAGATGACCCATTATTAATAGCACTCGATTAAGTGAAAAATACTTTGTTTATATGCGAACAAAGTAAAAGAATTTCTTTGGCATAGAAATAAATTTTATTTTTATATATATTATGCATCATTACAAATTAGATGGCCAACATTACTAATGTCAATAGATTAAGTGAAAAGTACTTTGTTTATAAACTAAGACAGTAATTGTTGTTCATATACACATACATTTTTGGGATTTTGACAAGCATAAATTATTAATTAATATTTGAAAAATATTTCTCAAATCAATTAACTAAGCACAAACGGTTATTTTTTTTAAAAAAATATTGTTCAACAAGTACTTCTGACGTACATTAATTTCAAAATAGACAAATACTCGACAACAAAATAATCATGATCTGAATTTAAAATTTAATTAAGTTATAGGCTCTAAATAGTGTCAGAGCTAAGATTTTTTATTAAAGATTGATGTTCAAACTAGCCGAAGAAGGTTCGCTATCTAATATATATATATATATATATATAATATAATTTTAACCATTTATTAATAATGTAATTTTTAATCGAAGAAGGTTCGAATGAACTTTCTGAGTATATGCTAGCTCTGCATTCATAATTTCTTCTGCAAAATATGGAAATAGCGTACGCTGTCCATTCACCATTGTCCGGTTCTTGTCCTTGTCCTTAAAATTAATTATTCCCATAAATTTTATAATATCACGAATAAAATTTTATAATAACATAATTACTTTTTACTTACAGTGGCCTAAACGAAGCTATTTATGAAGATCCCATGATGATATGGCTATTCACATGTTTAAAGTTCGAATGCAATAATGCAAATTTATTCCTTGTGGACCAGTTTTTGAGAAACTGGAAAGTGTAAAGAATCTATCCTATCAATGAATACTGTGTGGACTTACAGTCACTATTTGAAAATATACTCGTAATTTCTTTATTCTACAATAAATATTTTATTTTACATAGATATCTAGAAATTTAAAAGAAAAATTATTTATATTTGTTAGTAGTAGAAGCAACTTTTATTTGAATAAATATATCATTTCAAAAAAAAGCTCTTATGTTTGTATTAACCCCCATTTGCTTGTTAGTTGAGTACTACTATTATTTATTCCAAGAATAAGGTCTATTGGAAAGAAAAACTAAAATAATATTTTAATCCCACAAAAAGAAACAATGTATGCGTGCGTTCAGTATATATTTTATCCTCTATATCTTAATTTTATAATTACACTCATACTTATATTGTTATTGTAGTTGTTATTATTATGAAAAATTATCAACATTGATATTTACGTAAATTACAATAATTTATCAAAAATATAATATACATAAACATGAAATGTAAGTAAACATTCTTTTGTTAGCATATATCCTATCCAATTTCGTGTACTCTTTAATTTTGTTAAAATGGACCACTTTTACTTTTTGGGTTGGTAGGAATAGTGCTGCGTATTATTTTGACTCATATTTTTGTCCAAATCGAGATGAGTCTAAACAATGGCTTTTTCATTTTATTTTATTTTTTCATTTTAAAATTTTTGTTCCTTTGATGAGATATGATGGTGTTCCCCTTTGTTGTTTTCGTACCATTCCTAACTTTATTGACAATTCTTGTAATCAACGACAAAGGAAAAATTGGGTCTCTTTAATTAGCTTTGATTCAACTTTGCCATTAAATTATACGCTTTCTGGACCAAACAAAGATACACGTTTCGATATATTATCATTTTAGGTTAAACAAGGATTTTCATTTAAAAAAAAAAAATTTACTATGAAAAAAACGAAAGAAATATGCTCTGAAATTAGAATAATTAATTTTTTAAATCCAAAGTGAGTTTAAACAACAGTATAATTAAATGAAAAGTCTAGGAAACAACCCTCGGTAGAAATGTAAGGTATAAGACTGTATACAATAGACTTCTATGATCGGGTTCTTTCCTAACCTGCACATACGGAAACTTTAGTGCATCGAATTGCTCTTTTTATATTAAAAATGAAATTTCAAGGAGTCATTTGATAACCGACTTGAATTATGTAGGTATTCATTATTTTATTTTTTAGTCTGCGTAAAATAATACATCAATTTCCTCACAACTTATACATATAATAGTTATGTAAGTTTCCAAATTACAAATCAAACATCATATTAATTTTATGCATAAATAACTTATTTCTTAACTAACTACGAAATGTTGTATAACCTATATACAAATTAATATATAAATAAGTTATCTTTTTGCTAACTACCAAAAGATTCATTTTAATTGTGTTTTAATTATTTCCAACTAACTCTGTTATAAGTAATAGTACATAATTACTACTACCAACTAATCAGTTATCAAGATTCCAAAAATTATGCTCTTGGTGACGTACGTAGCTTAATTAAGTTATCTCTTTTCTTATATAAGATCAAGATCGTGAAACATGCTACCAATTTTAAATTATTTTGTTTAGTTTCTTTCTAATAAAAATGATAAAATGTAGTATTAAAAATTTACAAATGTTGGCAATTTTTTTGTAGCAACCAGCTATGAAGGTGTGCATTTGGTCTTCATTCATAGTTACAGGAATCATTTTGATGATTCAAAATGATAATTAAGATTTATGGTGGATCAGTTGGCTTACAAGTATTGCATTGCAATAATAATAAATAGAGGCCTTTCGATGGTGGTGTTTAGACTTTGGTCCATACAATACCCTGTATTATAAAGCATTATTGTTATACATAAAAACTTCAGCAAGCACAATTATTAGCCAGCAACCATCACCAACAACATTGGTTATGATGGGATATTTATCCCTAAATGAAAAAAGAAAAAACTTATTTGAGTGTCGACCTGAGAAGTGGATCTTAAAATATGTAAATTCAAATTTAGTCGAATCTCAATATAAATTCCGAACGTGCGAGAAACCAAAAGAAAAAAGCAAATGACTCTCACTCTTAAATTAACCAAATTCCCATGCTATTTTTAGTGATTCTCAGACCTCCCTTCTTTCTTTCTCCCTGCTTAGAGATGGATACATAATTCAAAATTTATTAATTTAAATTTGTTAAGTTATTAGGTTCTAAATTAATAATTTGAACATATATTAAGATAGTAAATATCTTAATTTGAACTAGATATCTAAATTAAGATATTTACTCTACTATTTGATCCGTTTTTCTTTATGCTATAAAAGACTCTTTCCCTACGAAGAACAAAAAATCAAGACCTGAAGTTGGTTCGTTGAGCCAGACTCTGAGAAGAGTCAATAAGAATTTCATACCATATACACCTATATTAGTTCTTATCCCACTGCTTTCGTCGAGCCCTCTAAACAGTAACTAAAGCTAGGATTAAGTAATTGTCCGATTGGAATTTGGAAATGATGATCAACGAAACCATTTTCGTACTCATATCATGTTGAGGATACAAAAAAAAAAAGGGGAAAGCATATAAAAATTGTGATGTGGTCAAGAAGTTCTTCCACTTGATCATCAGTTGAGAAAAAGTATATTTAATTTAGGGAATTGAAATTGCAACAAGATAGCCGTAATTTTAGTTTATTTACAACTTTTAAATAAACATTTAACTCTAACCAAGTCGAGAAGTTAATTTCTTACAGAACAACCTTGCATCACGGGCAAGTGGAGTCACAATTTTGCAAGTTGAAGTTTCATTAATTATGCTTGAAAAATACTAAATCAACCAATTAATATGCAAACTTGGATCTCCCTTTAATTAGTATACATGCATACGCAATGAGCAATATATATGGACAAGAACAATGAACGAGTCTTGCAATGAGTATAAATAATTAATCAAAATTGGAAACATTTTTCTGATTGTTATTCAACAATAGTAATTTTAAACTAGCTTTCTGTAACATATGTTTGTGTACTTAAAAAATACCCATGAAGTGCATGAACTCTAGCTAAAAATATCTAGTGGCAATAAGATTCGATTTTTGGTGCTATACACCAACACTTTACATCGAAACTTGAACAAACTGCATAAAGAAGGCAATAAATCGGACACAATACGTAAGATCTCACAGGCAGCGGCATAGCCACGTACGGTGAAGGCATGATCATTTGAATATCCTTCGTTGAAAAATAGGATCGGAGCTAGCGAATATGATACTATTTGGCCGAACTTAGTAGATTCATCAACTTAAAAAGATCCAATTTAGAATGTTCACTTCCTTTTTATCGAAAAATTATATTGGGTATATAAAAAATTATACTAAATGTAATTTTAAAGTTATTTATATGTATATACTTAAATCTTGAATAACCTCAATGAAATTTCTAATCCCGACACTCACAAATATTTATAATAGTGTGGATGAAATTGAGGTGCTTGATCATGGATCATGAAAGACACAAAAAGGATAAGAAAAGATCTTGAATCACTTAAAAAATCGTGTATTTCTATTTTTTTTGGGGGGACAAGCATCAATTGCTTTAACGACAAGGTATGCAATTTTTTTTTAATAATTTTAACCAATTAATTTAGAGATCACAACAACCGTGAGTGTAGCTACTAAATATAAATAATAATAATAATAATAATAATAATAATAATAATAATACGTATAGAGGGACATATCCTATCCACTTTGTCTTGTACTTATATGTGATAGTTTGGTCTAACTTATGCATATGGGTTAACAGTTATGCACCAGAAATAGAATGGACTAGCAACTGTTATTTACTTGCCATCTAAAGATTAAGATCGTGTTCGGTTGGTCAAAAGTTTCAGATATATATTTTTTTTCTTTTTGAGATAACAAGTTTCGTAAGTGTTATTTTGTGTTCTTCCACAGTACAACACACCTATCTTCACCCTCCACTCCACCTTCTATAATATTTGTTCAGATTACAAACAAATACTTTTAAGACAATATTTTTTACTTATGTACCAAATAAAAAAAATAAATAGATAATTCACTTTTTTTTTTTGTAGAAAATATTTTCTATCATACCTAACACACCCTAAATATGTTTCTTACAAGTTGCACAGGGAAGTTTGACATTTTGGTTGGGGCTTGAAGAAGCTGCAGCTCGTATGATGACTGCTAAAAGTTGCTGAGTAGTTGTTGATTTGTTCTCCAATTAGCTCCTTTGGGCCCAAATGAAGAGCCCGTTGGGCAATTAAAAATGAAAAAATAACGTGCCTTAGCAAATTAGGCATTTTTTTTTTTTTTTTTAGGAAGAGGACACTCTAGGGTAAAAAAAGACAGTCTAGTGCACTAAAACTATCGCTATGCGCAGTGTTCGGAAAAGGACCCCACCACAAGGGTGTATCGTACGCAACCTTACCTTGCATTTCTGCCATAGGCTGTTTCCAAGGATTGAACCCGTGACCTCCTGGTCACATGACAACAACTTTACCTGTTACTCCAAGGCTCCCCTTCGGAAAAGGACACTCTATGATCCTTTTTAAAAAATAATAGCCCAAGTTTGGGCATTTGGACATATAATGTCCAGTCGGGTAAACAAATGTCATTTTATGGTCATTTCCTAATCTTTCTCAATTTGGGTCATTTTGGTCCACATAGTCGATATACAGTCCATATACAATACTGATACAGTCTATATACAATACTGATACAATATTCAACTTGGGTAATTCGGCCCTTTTAAAAATATTTCAATTTTTTTTTTGCTATAAATTTTTTATTTGATCAAATATTCTGTTTTTTTAATTGTTTAGAAATAATAATTAAATTATATAAAATGATATAATTATTAAATAGAATATGTATCTATATAAGATATATGTATAGAAATTGTATAGTTCTATCAAATATGTATATGTACAATATATATAAAAAAATATATAGAAAGTGTATAAAAATTATGTAATTGTTGTATAAAACGTGTAAAAAAAATGTACAGTTATTATATAAATTATGTATCAAAACTGTATAATTTTCGTATAAAATATTTATATGTATAAGATTTGTATAAAAACTGTATAGAAAGCGTGTAGAAACAGTATAGAACAAGCCGATAAATTGAAATGGCTAGAAAGTGGAATTTAAATTCAATGGCCATTTCCACGGAAATAGTTTAATTTGAAGTGTCGTTTCTGTCTTTTTTCCCTTTTTTTTACTATGGTTGAAAAAAAGGGATCTTTCAGAAATAGCTACATTTTGCTATAAAACTCACCTTCTATAGCCATATTTTACATAATTACAATTTATAGCCGTTGTATTCAATTTACGCCGTTGTATTAGGTTTTATCAATAGTCTATATTCATATAAAATATAAATACAATACCTATTTAGCTGTTGTATCCCATCCACAACCGTTGTATTCACTTTTACTCAGTGATTTGTATTCATAAAAAAACATAAATAAACCACATATTTAGTCTCGCAAAAAACACTACCATTTTTTTCCTTTTCATTTTTTTGTGTTTTTCTCATTTTTTCTTCTTCTTTTTTCTATTTTTTTCTATTTTTATTTTTTTTCCTTTTTTTCTTTTTGTTTTTTTCTCTCTTCTATTTCTCCTTCTTCTTTGATTTTTTTTTTCTTTTTTTGTACTTGTTTGCTTTATCATTTTTTTGTTCTATTTTATATTTTTTGTATTTTCAAAAAACATGACTACTCGAACACAAGTCATGGATGATAACGTACATACCACAATTGTTTAGTATATTTGTTGTCACACCGTAATTTATATTTTGTATTCATTGATACAACTGTATTTGTATTTTAAAGTTCGCACTTGTATTTGTATTTTATAGTTTGCATTTATATTTGTATTTTATAGTTTGCACTTGTATTTGTATTTGTTAGTTCGCACCATCATTTATATTTTATATAACTAGCACTTGTATTTTACAGAATTGTTTTGTATTTATATTTTATAATTGAATGTATATTATATTGGATTATATTTGTATTGTGGTTTTATTGTGTTTATATATTTAGATTATATTTGTATTTGTATTCTATTTTCGTCGATGCCTTTTTATTTTTAAAGAATTATTTTATGTATTTGTAAGTTGATTGCATATTGTATTTAGCCGTGCTTATGTACAATTTATCATTTGTATTTGTATACAAACAAGTAAATTCATTAATTGTATATTATTGATTCTAAAATATATAAATATATTATGTATCATTTGATACAAATGTACCATTTTGTATTTGTATGTCAAAATTATCATTCGTATTTGTAAATAAACAAATACCACTTGATACAAATACATTACAAACAAATGAAACAAATGATTTTACAAATACTAATACAATATGTATTTATATATATTGTATTTGTATAAAAATTTGAACTGTATTTATTTGTATCAATAAAAACAACTCGTATCAATAAATACAAACAAGTATTCATAGAAAGAAAATCAATCATTCATTTTCAATAATTAAAAAATACAAATGATAGTTCACACCGGCATCTGTATGTTATAGTTCGTATTTGTATTTTATAGTTTGCACTTGTATTTGTATGTTATAGTTCACATTTGTATTTGTATTTTATAGTTTACACTTGTATTTGTGTTTGCTAGTTCGCACAAATGAAAATAAGGAGAAAAAATGGAAAGGAAAAAAAAGAGAAAAAATGAGAGAAAAAAAGAAGAAAAAATGAAGGATAAAAAAAAAAAAGGAGAGAAATAGATAATAGAGAAAAAAACAAAAAAGGAAAAAAAGAAGGAAAAAAAAAAAAAAGGAAAAAAAAATTGGAAAAAAGAAAACGAAAAAGAAAAAAGAGAAAAAAAAAAGAGAAAATAAAAATAAAAAGGAAAAGTAAACATGAAGAAAAAAACTAAAAAAAATGAAAAAAAAAAAAGGGAGTGTAATAGAAAATAGTGAAAAAGAGAAAAAAAAATGAGAGAGATTATGAATTGTAATTATGAATAACTAGTTAACTATACGTGCATTGCACGTGTATATTATATCAAGCAATAAAAAATTATTAACATTTAAATAAATATAATATTTTAACTAAAATCAAAAGTAAATAATTCAAAAATAATTCTCTCTGTTTACTTTTACTTGTTAGATTTTGCATCTTGAGAGTCAAATTGTACCATGACCTTTAAACAATTTTTTAAGATGTATCTTTTATAGAAGGAATTTCAAATTTAAAATATTGAAATTAATCTACTTAAATTTAGCTTCGAAAATTAGTTAAATTTACTCTAATAAAACGAAGCATGACAAATAAAAGTAATTAAATAGAGGGAGTATTTTCGCTATTATTAGTTATTTGTAGCATGTATAACTAATAATATGTGATGTAATTGCTGCTGAAATTAAGTAATGAAATTTTAGCCTTTCGGTATTGGTACATTATGTAACTTAAACTGATTAATGATGTTATCTTTCTTCCTCTACATACATTTGCACCTCAAATTTCTTGTGACTAATAGAAAGTGACAAATTTTTAATTTAATGTTTTTCAACCTTTTGCCCAGTGTTAGATATAAAATATAATATTTTCCAACCTATTGCCAGTTCTAGTGGAACATATTACTTCTGAAGTTTATCAAAATACTAATCTATACATAAGTCCTTTTGTGTCTCCAGTTGTGATAAATCTAGCTCCTAATTATAGTTACTACCACTTCCTTATGAAACTTGTTCATCATAGCTTGATTGTTGAAAATAGAGTAAAAGTTGTTAGGTATAAAGACAAAAATATAAACATAAATATGTTGAACAATATTACTTATGAAGTTTATCAAAATATTAATCTATAGAAAGAGAAAATAATGTAGAACTTCAAAACTCTTGTCAAATTTGAAATTGAGTCTTCGAATCATGTTGATAAATTTCTAAATCTCAAATCAATATAAATGGTGGTGGAATGATTGAAGTCCTTCCACTCTTAACCATATGTCGAAAATTCTTTATTTTCACTCCAACAAAAGAGTTTTTTATTCACAACATTGATTGAACAAAATAAGGCATCGAAAATTAATTTACCTTTAAAAAATTTTGTTCATTGATCATATTGATATTATCATCATCACCCATTTTCAAATAACTACAAAATCGATACAAAATAAGTTAAATATTATAATATAATTTTTGAAAAAAAAAATCCAAATCAAACAACAAGAACAGCCTAAAACCCAAAAGAAAGTATGTTCACCAAAAACAAGTAATAAATATATATGAACTAAGAATTCTAGATGAAATAAAATTGAAAAATATTGCACGCGTGAATTTTTTAATCAACTTTTTATTCTTTTTCAAGTTTACATAGTATCTTTTATGGTAATCCTTGTTTAATTTTTTTACCATATATTTTAGGATTCCTTAATTTTTATCTTCTAATATTTTTGCCCTATATTTTTCTCTTATCATATATTTTAAAATTCCTTAATTTTTAAAATAAAATTTTATGATTTAAATAAGAAAAATTTTGCAAAATTTTATATTGTTTACCTTTCTTGTGTTCTTTTTTATTTCTTTCTCATATCATTTTTTTCTTCTAATTTAATTATTATTTCTTTTCTTTTATTTGTTTAATTTTCATTCTTTTGTTACTCGAGTTTTTCTTTTTCTTACATTCTTAGTTAATTTCAAATTATTAACTTTAGAAAATTAGTAAAAAGATGATTTTGTGAAAAGTGAAGACTTTAAATGAAGGACAAAAAGTTTAAATAACTTTTCTAAGGGTCTTCCCACTTTTAATATATTATAGATATAGAGATAGATTATAGATTAATAGGTAAGATGGAGCTATGAATTATAATTAATTGAAACTTAGGCTAAATAGGGTAATTATGAGTCTATATTTGTTAAGTTATGTAGTTATCCCTTTAAAAGAATTACGGCATATAGCAAGAGTTTGAAGTTTTACAATAGATATGCACGGACATACTTATTACTTGCGCATATATAATTAGGTAGAGATATTAGATACATATAACTATACTTAATATGTACATGGATATAATATGACTCGTTACAGAGGTATTTTATAGGCATAACTATACAACTTAGCAAATATACACTCCTAATTATTCTATTTAGCCTAAGTTTTAATTAATTACAATTCATAGCCCCTTTTTGCCTATTAATTATCCCTAATTACAATTCATAGCCCCTTCTTGCCTATTAATTATCCCTAATTACAATTCATAGTCTCTCTCGTATATATTTTTTTCTATTTTCTATTACTCTCCTTTTTTCCTTTTCAATTTTTTTCTTCATTTTTTCTTTTCCATTTTTTTGTTTTTTTCTTTCTTTTCTCGCTTTTTTCTTTTTCTTTTTTCCATTTTTTCTTTTTTTCCTTTTTATTTTTTCTCTTTCTTTTTTTTCTTTTTTTGTTTTTCTCTATTTTTTACTACTCTCTTTTTTTCTTTCTCATATTTTCTCCTTTTTTCTCTTATCTTTTATCCTTTTTTTTTCTTTTCTTTTTCCTTTTTATTTTTTCTCTTTCTTTTTCTTTCTCTCTATTCTCTATTCTATTACTCTCCTTCTTCTTTTTATTTTTTATCCTTCTTTTTCTCTCATCTTTTTTTTTTCTTTTTATTTTTTCTTGTTCTTTTCATTTATGCGTACTACCAAATACATATACAAATGCGAACTATAAAATACAAATATAAATGTGAATTATAACATATAAATACAAGTGCGAACTATAAAATACAAATACAAATGCGAACTATAACATACAGATACAAGTGTGAACTATCATTTTTATTTTTTTATTATTGAAAAGGAACGATTGATTTTCTTTCTACGAATACTTGTTTGTATTTGTTGCTACAAATAAATACAATTCAAATTTTATACAAATACTGTGATAATCTGATGCTATGTAGAAGAGAAAGATTTGTATATTGATTATTTAAACATAGTACATCAGTAGTGTATTTATATACACACAGTACTAGACTCATACATACACTAGAGTCCTAGTATAAGTTTTAAACAAGCTAAGATTAGAGTTCTGTTGTAACATGAACTCTACTAGTAACATGATATTAACTACTGAAGTGTATCACTAACAACTAGAGCTTATCTCTAAGTAATCTTATCATTATCTTCAACACTTTCCCTCAAGCTAATTGGAGGTGATTTGATCACTCTTAGCTTGTCTCTAAAAAATATGAATGAGTCATTTTCTAAAGCCTTAGTGTGAATATCAACTCGCTGATTTCTTAATCTCACAAACTAAGTGACTAGCTGTCCTTGAGCCACTTTTTCTCTGACAAAATGATAATCCAGCTCAATGTGTTTAGTTCTGGCATGCAAAACTGTATTGGTAGACATGTATAGTGCACTTAAGTTGTCTCAAAACAGTGCGGGAGCTGAATTGATGCATATACCAATATCTTGCAGTATATAAATCAACCATGTAAGCTCAACTGCTGCAGAAGCTAAGGCCCTATACTCAGCTTCCGCACTTGATCTTGCAACTGTGTTCTGTTTTCTAGAGGACCATGATATATAATTTGCACCAAGATACATACTGTAACCAGTGGTGGATCTTCTTGTGGTTGCACACCCTTTCCAATCAGCATCTGAAAAACCATATAACTTGAGTGAGGACTGAGAGGCAATTCATAGACCATGAGTGATGGTTCCTTTAATATATTTGAGTATTCTTTTTACAGATTGAAGATGCATAGAGTTAGGATTCTGTATGAATTAACTTGCAAGGTTTACTACATAGGTTATATCTGGTCTGGTCTGTGTCGGGTATTTTAGACTCCCTAATATTTTAGGCCACACAATGCCTTTTTCAGCTGACAAACATGTCCTTGATACCTGTTATCAACAAAGCCCGGTGGTTGACTTATATAAACCTTCTCTGTAAGACATCTATATAAGAAATCATTTTTAATATCTAGTTGTCTAATGGACCAATGTTGAGTGACTGCAATAGATAGGATAACTTTGATGGTAGTTGCCTTTATGACAGGGCTGAAAGTTTCTTCAAAGTCTATCCCTTCAAGCTGTGAGTATCCCTTTGCAACTAACCTGGTTTTATATCTTTCAATCGATCCATCTTGCCTCATTTTGGTTTTATACACCATTTAGAGCTTATTACATTTATTTTGGCAGTCCTAGGAACAAGAATCCAAGTCTCATTTTCATGCAGTGCTTGTAATTCTTCCTGTATAGCCATTGACCAGTGCGAAGAGCCAAGTGCTTCTTTGAGTGACTTAGGTTCACTTGGTGCAGTGTTGAACCTGTCTGCAGATAAAGAAATATGAGACAAAGAGAGATTCTTAGCGTTTGACCTGGTAATCATAACATGTTCTACTGGTGCAGTTGGAGATGACACAGGTTCCTGAGTTGATTCTTGATCAGGGAAAAACTTTGAAGAATCAACCTCACATTGAATTCCCTTTGGATCTACAGTGTGGGACTTTTTTGGAAATTATTGGTGATCACTCATCTGCAACTTGTCATCTACATGCACCTCATTAGAAGAGTTTGCCAGAGATTGATCTTTTAAAGGAGTTGGTAATTCCACAGTGTCATGTTGAGACTCTTCTGGTGCTAGTACTTTAAGTGTTGGTGTAGCTGATATCACTTCCCCTGAAGTGTTATCCAAAGTAGCTACATGAGAAGGACTTGATGAGTCAGAATTCTGACTTGCCAATGAATCGCCTTCCTTCTTAGCTTCTGAGAAGAGTTCAAAAAATGTGGCAAAATGAGTTGATCCTACAAAAGTGTTGTTATTTTCCTGCACATAATGTAGAGTTAGTTCATCAAAGACAACATTTCTTGATATGAATACCCTTCTTATGGATGGAGAGTAACATCTGTATCCCTCGTAGAGGCTGCTATAACCAATGAAAATACATGGATATGTCTTTGGAGAGAACTTGCTGCTTTTTTTGATGTAAGAAAAACACATACATACAAATACTTTCAAGCTATTATAGTCAGGGTGTGTTCCATGAAGTTTCCTTTTTAAGAGCTGAAGATGGTAGCCTATTTATTAGAAAAACAGCTATAAGGAAGGCTTTTGTCCATAGAAACAAAGGCAATTTAGCATGGAACAATAGAGTTAGACCAGTTTCTACCACATGCCTATGTTTCCTTTCTGCAATACCATTCTGCTCAGGTGTATTTGGACAAGAAATGTGTCTAACAATCCCACAATTTTCCAAATGATTAATGAATTGTGAACTAGAGAATTCACCATCTCCATCGCATTGGAATATTTTAATGCTTTTTGTGAACTATTTTTCAACCATCTTTTGGAACTTAATAAACACTTCAAAGAAGTCTGATTTTTTTCTTAATGGATAAAACCATTCATATCTACTATGATCATCCACAAACAGTGCATAAAATCTCATATGTTGTGAAGACTCAAGAGGTGCAGGACCCCATATATCACAATGAACTTTTAGCAAAGGTTCTTTTTTAACTTTATTTTTAAAATCGAAAGGCAATTTACAACCTTTACCCATTTGACAACTAACACAAACAGTAGGATTTTTATTCCAACAAGTGATATTGATACATTTATTTCTGTCTAAAACTTCTAAATACTTAGAATTCAGATGCCCAAGTTGGGCATGCCAAATATCACTAGAACTAAAGCTACTCCTTCTTGTCTACATTGCTGTCAATGCTAGTGGATTGTTGCCTTTCAATGCATAAATATCTCCCCTTCTAGATCCCTTGGCTAAATACTTCCCTGTTTTCTTATCCTTTACATCAAAAGTTAATTCATCAAACTTAATTGTACAATAATTGTCTTTGGTTAGCTTGCATACTGATAATAGTTTCTTCTTAAATTCTAGAACAACCAGTACCTCTTTCAGTTTTAAGCCAGATACATTACCACTGCCAATGTGTGTAATATTAAGTTCATTTCCATTTCCAACTACTATCTTATCGGATTCTTCATAAGGTTTTAGATTAGATAGTTTATGTGATGAGTTTGTCATATGAGTACTTTCTCCAGAATCCACATAGACTTCACTGTCTACATTGTTGGGATCATTTAAGTTGACAGATGCTAAGGCTTGAGGCAAGTCATCTTCATCTTGGTATGAAAAATCTCATCTATAGAAGCATTTGAGTGCATTGTGGTTGTTTCTCACACAGATCTGACAAGCAGTAGAGTCTTGCTTCTCTTTTGAAGGATTTGCAGTATTTTGAGTAGGCTGTTGGTTATAGCTTTGTCCAACTACTCTAAAATCCCTACCTCTTGAGTTGTAGTTCATGTTTCCTCTACCTCTATAGAAGTTTTGTAACACCCCAATTTTCTGAACCGAAATGCTACACGGTGCTCATGACCCGAAGGACCACAAGCTAACCCATGACTGATATCTGTACCTGTATACTGCATAATATATCATAAAATATGGAAACATGAACATGAAAGGCCATAAGGTTCGAACTAAATAAACATCTGATAACAAAATGTCTGAAAAAAGGTATAGCAATACCAAAACAAGTCACAAATATTAAAAATAATGAGATCTGAATATCTAATCTGACATCTAGTCTAAAAGCCTCTAACCGAACTGAATAAGGAATTGAAGGAACATGTCTCCAACTAACTCCATCTAGCAACTAAATAGTAAATGTAGCAATAATTATATTATCCTCGAATAAGAAGGACTCACTGCAAACTCTGAACACTTAAATGCTACTGCTGATCTGGAGCTCGTGCCTCTGAACCTATGGTGTAACATAAGAGAAAGCACCATAGCGCAAATGCGTCAGTACATCTAAATGTACTGAGTATATGAGTGACGTAGGCTAAATGCAAAGGGTTATATGCATGAACAATGCTAACTAATATGAATGTGAGAATACATACATGCATAAACAACTATAACTGAACTCGTGATGATGCTGACTACTGAGTCTGAATGCTGACGATATGAATTTACTGTTATTGAGGTACTGAATAGATTATTGACTATTTCTGACAGTTTAAATTATGAAGAACTGGTTTGAATGACTATGTCTAATAGTCCTGAAACTGAATACTGATATCATGAATTCTGATAACTGATATAACTGATACATGAGTTCAAAAAATTGATATAACTGATATAACTGTGATGATCGGCCTAACCGATGTAACTGATACTGAGCGACTGTATCTAACAGTCTAAGTTCTGATGGAACTATCTGAGTTTCGTTCTACTTGGAGTAACTAAATCTGAGATCAGTCCTATCTAGCGGGTGATGATAAGTATATTGATAATAAGGATGGTTTGACTTAGTCTGAGATCAGTCCTATCTAGCGGGTGATCTTTAAATTTAATGATTTTGATACTGATTAATCATAGTTGAGATCAATCCTAGCTAGTGGGTGATCTTGAAGTCTATTTATAATGATAAGCATTGACTGTATCTAACAATACTGAATCTATCTACTAAGCTGAGTTGACTGTGTATGAAAACCCTGATTCTGTAACAGAAACTGTGGGATGTGTTCATCTAACCGACATGCCCCAAGCTAAGCTGACTGGGGTCCAATCTCTGCCCTGACTGGAAGGGTGTCAGTACCGCACCACCAGTAAAGACATTTGTTGTGGAGTCAGTCCTAATCTAGTGGGTGGCTCTTGGGATCAGTCCTATATATATAAATATACTAACGGGTGACCCCTGAGTATGTCAGTCCTATCTAATGGGTGACATCTCGTACCTACAATGGCAATATAGTTCTGGAACTTAGGGATTTCTTCTAGGGATCTCAGTCCTATTCTGGTGGGTGAGCCTCCATCCGTAGGTTCGCTCGGTGCTGAATCCTACTCCCATTTGAAAGACACTGAACTGAGTAATTGGGATGAACTAAATAACTTAACTGAACTGATTTGCTGAACTGATACTGATTAATTGAACTGATACTAGTGGTATTATTTAGCGAAGCTAAAACTGAGTTTACTGAATTTTGATGACTAACAAAATATACTGAGTTCTGAGGACTGATTGAGAGTACTGAAGTTACTGAGATTGACTGTGATTACTGAGGTTACTGAGCACTGAGATTATTGAGGTTACTGAACTACTGAGACTTTTGAGATTTCTGAGTTTTCCTGAGTTACATGACTGACTGAATTCTATAGATCATGGCTTAACTGAGAGTATCGTGATAACATGACATGGCTGTAGGCACACAACTATATTTTTTGGGTATGAATACCCCCAGGACTCGATGAAAGAAAACTGACACACATGAGTGACTTGAGTACGTGACCAACATCAACAACCCATAATATCATAACTTGGGTAATTTCATGAAGTGCATGGATATCATACATTTTGTACATAAGTAGGATTTGCAAGTAAGCATAGCATAATCTCATAAGACTAGTTTATGAACATCCCAACAATATTTATAAGACACAATATCAACATGAAAATCATGGGAATATGGGGGCATATCATGAATCCTTTACTTAGTCACAATTTAGCTATAATGCATGATTTCTAGTCTCTTAGGTATTTTATCAAACACCTTACATGCACAACTTAGGCATAGGTGTAAATCATACAATTACTCATCATAAATAATCAAATTTACATGTTTTCAACTCATATGATGTCATAGATTCATAATAACACATAAAGATTCTATCTTGGCATCATTCAACACATAAACATGATCAACAATCCATTCATAACATGAAAATCATAATATATAGTTTTAGAAAAGGGTTCTTGAACTTCATGGATGAAAGGAGTCCATGAATGAACACATGCATACCTTAGAAAGGAAACCTTGATGATTTCCTGGAGAGTTCTTGGATTGGGAAACTTAATTCTTGATTATCTTGGAAAAAGGTTTGAATCTTGTTTTTGAGAGATGAGTTTGATGAAAACCCTAATCTTATGGTTGATAGTATAAGGTAGGGTTTTTAAGATGCTTAACTAAAGAAAAATGAGAAAAAATACGCCTCTTTAGGGTTATAAGTTATGGAAGGTGACGGAAAAGATCAAAATACCCTTTCAAAATAATTTCCTAGTTGCTGAAAAATCATAGCTGACGACCTTCGTGATAGGGCGTCACAATTGTGATAAGCTATCACGAATGTCAACACTTAGGAGCTGGTTTCTGCCTAAGGCTGACGACCTTCGTGATAGGGCGTCATAAATGTGATAAGCTATCATGAATGTCATCACACTGTTTCCAGCCTGATATGCTGGAGTAAAATAGGCATAACTCTTTGTTCCGATATCAGATTTAGGATAAATTGGTATTGTTGGAAATATAATTCAAAGATATTTCATTTGATATATAGTAAATCACCCAGTTCATTATATATAACAAGTTATGGTCGATTAAAGTTGACTCAAGTTTTGACGCTCACTAAAACTTGAACGATAGGAACGCTTTCAACTTGTACTTGAGTTAGGGGACCTTTATGATCTAAATTTATGTTCAAATAGATTCTCACACTACATAATTGATTAACACACTAAATTTATATATGATTTGAGGCTTTTGAAACATCCATGCATAGGAATGACGAATTTTCATTCTAGTCCAAAATGTGGGGTATTACAATATCTCCCCCTTGGGAACATTCGTCCTCGAATGATACTGGCTGAGATGAGAAAAAATAAAACTTACAAGAATATATAGCATGAATGATTGATCATGATTTCATGGCTGACATGACTGAAAACGGAGCATATCATACTGTACATGCATATCTGATGCATGGGTAGCTGATTTATGAATGTAGGACTGAGTGTTCCGATAAACTGAGTTCTCAAATTGAGAATACATATCTAATGCTTAACTGATAAGTTGAATCCATACATATCTGATGCATGATTATATGACTGACATGATACGTGAATGCATGACTGAAAGTACAAATAAGTTGACAACACATATCTGATATGTGAATACATGACTGAACTAACTCACAAACATGCAAATGAACATGCAATGATAAAGGCACTAAGATTGAACTGAAACATGAGAACATGACTAATTCTGCTACGTGACATATTGACTGAACATCATAAACTGAACTGAACCTCTAAATACTTGACTTACAGCGGAGGTCTAACTTGAAGGTCAACTTATGAGTACCCTCTATTCTCGACTGAATTCGTTATGCAAGGAAAAATTGAAGGATCTAAGGCATGAGAGCGTTAAGAGAAAGTGGGGTATCTCCCCCTTGGGATGCTGTGTCCCTCTAAGAACACTTACCTTACGGAGATACTGGGTAATGCACAGGGCATCTATGAACTAGATTATAACTAAACTTTGGGGGTATGAAACTAATGCATGAGATGGACTGAACTTGCAACTACTAGGAGGTTCTACCTTGAAATAATTACATTCTCTAAGATTTTGGATAGCATGAATATATGCAAGGATGAGAAAACAAGCTATACAAATCTGATTGCTTACTGGCACGACATGAATACTGAAAGAAGGGAACCTGTTCCTAAAACATCTCATAGCCTCCTACACATAAGTGTGGTGCACAACACATGCATGTACAAAACTCTACTAGATGTGGCTTTCAGACTTCCTAGGACTCTATTGAACCTTAGGCTCTGATACCAAGTTTGTAACACCCCAATTTTCTGAACCAAAATGCTACACGGTGCTCATGATCTCGAAGGACCATAAGCTAACCCATGACTGATATCTGTACCTGTATACTGCATAATATATTATAAAATATGGAAACATAAACATGAAAGGCCATAAGGTTCGAACTGAATAAACGTCTAATAATAAAATGTCTGAAAAAAGGTATAACAATACCAAAACAAGTCATAAATATTGAAAATAATAAGATCTGAATATCTAATTTGACATCTAGTCTGAAAGCCTCTAACTAAACTGAATAAGGATTTGAAGGAACATGTCTCCAACTAACTCCATCTAGCAACTAAATAGTAAATATAGCAATAATCATATCGTCCTCGAATAAGAAGGACTCACTGCAAAATCTGAACACTGGAATGCTACTGCTAATCTGTAGTTCGTGCCTCTGAACCTATGGTGTAACATAAGAGAAAGCACCATAGAGCAAATACGTTAGTACGTCTGAATGTACTGAGTATACGAGTGAGGTAGGCTAAATGAAAAGGGTTATATGCATGAACAATGCTAACTAATATGAACGTGAGAATACATACATGCACAAACAACTATAACTGAACTCGTGATGATGCTAACTACTGAGTATGAATGCTGATGACATGACTTTACTGTTACTGAGGTACTGGATAGATTATTGACTATTTCCGACAGTTCAAATTATGAAGAACTAGTTTGAATGACTGTGTCTAATAGTCCTGAAACTGAAGGGTCTTCTATCGCGACAGATGACTGATCAATTGGAAAGATCAAGTGTTAGACATGTCTTATTGGAAGAGTTAATAGGATTTTATCCAACATGAAGTTCATCTATTGCATTAGATCTTTAATCCGATGGTTCTTCCATTGCATCAAATGGTTAATTTGTAGCATCAGATTTTTAATTTGATGGTTCTTTTTCATATCTGATAGTAAATTTGTTGCATCAGATGGTAAATCTATTGCAACATATGGTTAATCTGTTGTATTAGATGGTTAAACTATTACAACTGTTGCATCATATGCTAAATTTATTCCATCAGACTTTTTATCCGATGGTTCATCTGTTGCATCAGATGATTAATCTATTTCATCAGATGGTTAATCTATTGTATTAGATGTTTAATCTATTGCATCAAAGTTTTAATCTGATGGTTCCTCTGTTGCATCAGATGGTTGATTTGTTGCATCATATGCTAAATATATTGCATCAGATGGTTAATATATTACACCAGATAAATAATCTGTTGGAGAAAAAAAAGTAGAATGAATTTGTTCAATAGAACAACAATAATATCACCATTTTTAACAAGAACAAGATCAAATCAACTCAGAAACGGGCTCAACACAAAAAATATCAAAATTGTTGTTTTGTTTATATAAACACAAACAACAAAAATCAAACTTCAAAAAAATACAACAAACAACAAAAAATCATAATTCACTTCGAAAAGAGAAGAGAAGAAATACCTGAAATTATGATTTTATTCAGACTGCATTTCAAATTAAAGCAACAAATATTAAAATTTTTAACCAATACTATATGAGAAGTTGTCTCAAGTTCCTCGTTTTCTTCAAAACTATTGTGGTTAGAGAGAAAGGCTGTCACATTGATTGACGATTGAAGTCAAAAAGGAACTTGAAGTCCAACTATTTGTCATCGGAGATTGAAGTTGCTAAGGATTGAAATGAGAAATTTACAGAACTGTTGGTTGAGAGAAGATGTCGAGAGAGAGGAGAGAGACGGTCGATGATTTGGATTGAAGAGGGGTGTGGGTTGGGTTGATTTGTATTTTTTTGAAAAGATTAGAAAGTTTTGAAAATATTAATCAAGTCCACAACTAATTTAATCAAGTTTCCTAATTATGTTTGGCCGTTTAAGTTGGTCAATGTCACCAATCCTTCATTTAAGACTTAAAAGACACATTTCCTTCAATTTTCTCAACTAACCTTGGAGTTTTTAACTTTTCCATAAATAGACACTCACTATATATGGTAAAGTAGACATTCACTATATATGGTAAAGTAGACATTCACTATATATGGTAATATATTTATAACACTCCCCCTTGAATGTCTAATTGACAGATAATGTGCCTCGTTAAAACCTTACTAGAAAAAACTTAGTGGGAAAAATCTAGTGAAGAAAAAAGAGTACACATCTCTAACAATATGCATACAGGCCGCCTCATTAAAAACCTTACAAAGAAAATCCAATGGAACAAAACCTCATAAGGAAAAAAGAGTACAACGCATATTAAATCCCCCCTAATGAGAATATTCTTGAACCTTTGCATCCCGATCTTGTGCACCATCTTCATGAAAGTTGCAATTGGAGAAGACTTAGTGAATAAATCAGTCACATTGTCACTTGAACAAATCTGTTGCACGTTAATATCACCATTCTTTTGTAGTTCATGTATATAGAAAAGTTTTGACGAATTGTGCTTCGTTCTATCTCCTTGAGTGCTCCGTTAAGTTGTTTTGTACATGCTGATTATCATCATAAAAATCATGGGTACTTTATCATACTTCAAACCACATTTTTTGCAAATGAGATGTATCTTGGACCTCAACCACACATACTCTTGACTTGATTCATGAATAACTATTATCTCAGCATGGTTCGATGAAGTGGATATGATAGACTGCTTTGTATATCTCCAAGATATGACAGTACTCCACATGTGAACACGTTGCATCCTTTATATCGAGATTTATGCAGGTCAGATAAGTACCCAACATCAGCATGACCAATAAGATCGGGACTGCAATCTTGCTAACCAATTAACTGAAAAAGCTATATCAAGCCTTGTAGAATTTGAAAGATACATGAGTGCACCAATTGCACTAAGATATGGTACTTCAAAACTAGGGGTGTTAAATGGGCGGGTTGTGTTGAGATTGAAGATATTAAATGAGTTGAATTGGGTATCAGGTTGGGTCATGACCCGCCCAATTTAACCCGCTTAATCTAAAAAATATTAGCATGTTAATATTTATCCCTTGTAAAAAAATAAATTTGATTGGATTTGAAAAGTTGGGTGGATGGGTAGAGAGTGGGGTAAGAATAATTTTTAAAAATTTATTTTTTTTAAAGTAAAAATTTATATTTTAGGAAGGGGTGTGGGGTAGGGGTAGAGGAAGGAAGGGTGGGTCTTATGATGGGGGTTAAGGTCAATTATTTAAAAAAAAAGAAATTTAGTTTTAAAAAAAATAATTTTTTTTAAAAAATATACAATTTTTTTTGGGAGGAGGGGATATGTCGTATAGGGAAGGAGGGTGTGGGGGTGTAGGGAGTAGGGAGAGATTAGGGCTGGGGTAAATTAATTTTTTTTGTTCAAAAAAAGATTATTTATTTAATTTTAAAAATTAAATTTTTTTTAATTTTTTAGGGTGGGGGTAGGGTGGGGGTGGGGGTTTGGGGTAGGAAGGGGGGAATGGGGATGAGGTGGGGTGGGGACAAGAAAGAAAATTTATAAAGAGTTTTTTAAGAAATAAAAATAATTTATTTAAGGGAGGCGGAGTGGGGGTGGGATAAGTTGGCTTGTGGTGGGGTTGGGGTAAGGTGGGGGTGAGATGAGATGGTGATTTTAAGAGTGGGAGGACATATTGTCACTTTTTCCCCTACTTTCATTAAGAAAATAATTTTTTTATTAAACGGGTTGAAGCAGAGATTCATTGGGTTCATTTGAACCCAATTTGAAAATGGATTGGGATTTAACGGATTGAGATTTACCCAATAGAAAATTATCTTGATCCCAACCCATTAAGTTTTGGGCGGGTTGGGCGAGTCAACTCAATTTGGGTTATTTTTCCACCCCTATTCATAACCAATTCAAATTGGTATATTTTTTATTTCAGCAAATAATTTATTGCTTTTGAAAACTTTCCAAGAGTTGCAATAATTTTCAACCTATAAGCTTATACAATATAAGGATTATAAATAAGTTTCCTACAAACTCTTATATGCTTCAAATATTTTGAATCCTTAAACAAGTTTTCATTTAAATTTTATCAAGTGAAAATATTCAACATATCATGTGCGAAATCTTCAAGTGTCTGGACTGCAAATCAAATAAGTTTTACGCTTATCAAGATACATCCTTTCGTGTCACTTGATAATGTTTCTACGTTAGCATGCTTAAATAAACGTAGAATTCAGATCCTCATAATCTTTCACAATATTGCACCAAGATTGTATAAAAAATATCATTAATGATATATTATTTCGTATCAGTTCACAGTGTGACATAACAATTTGAGATCTCATCACTTCATTATTTCAGGTACCTGAACCTCTCATAAGGTTTTATGAAGTGTTATGCCGTAGACTCTTTAAGTGCGTATTGCCTTATTATTATGATTATTTACTCCTTATCCTTTTTAAAGATTATTTTATATGGAGTCGATTGGACTACCACACTTCACGCATGCATAGACGTTGTCCTTCGAGAACACAAAATAAGAGCACTTATAGCTTAAATATGAGATGCTTTCGGCATTTGACTTGAATTATCTTTTGAATGAGGATCTAATGATAATTCCTAACACATGTCATAGCTACTTATAATGTCCCCCTTATGTTAGGAAAACTAACATACATCCTTCATCTTCTTTGAGGAATCCATCTTTATACATTATGATATATTCATTAATCGTATACTGCACATTAAAACTATTAGATGGACAACGTGTAGTTTCTGGATCAGAACCAACTTTGGGGGAAATTAATCATTATATATTGGTTTGATGCATACAAGTACTTTTGTATATAATATTTCAAACCAACACATAAAGCTTTTGTTCTCATTAGTAATGGTTCAGTTATTTATCCAAGGCATTCAATGCCAAACTGACATTATCAAGATGAATTTTCGTGATTACACAATTTGAAAATTATGCTCTTATAATTTTATTGAGCAAGCAACTTTATGAATGTCAAGCTGCAGGTTGACAATAAATGTACATGTGATCATTTTATTTCGATACATCTTAACCGATCACATGACGAGTGAACGGGCACTTATTCACCTCTTATACTTTTCAGATTTTAAGGGATCAAATCTCAACATTACTTGGTCCAACCAACTTATAATGAGAACAAGCGACATTAAAAGTTCATGAAGAATTTTCTAGTTCTTCAATATATATTTACTACTTAATATGCACACCTTTGGAATGTCATAAATGTTCATGTCAATTTATGAACTTATTTGTACTAGTAAACTCCAAGTTTACCATGACATGTGCCTCTTACTTTAGTAAACTTCACTATTAGGCGAATAAATTTCAGATTTACTACTTTAGAAGTAGATTTCAAAATAACTCTTCTTAATTATGCAACCTCTTTCGGAGGTGGGTTGTGATACCATCACAATCAAATGCACGTTTGCATTAATAAGCTTCTCATTCCCCAGAAATAAAATATAATCGTGCCTTAAGCCTATTGAATTATGATAGCTTATAATTTCTTTCAAGATTTTGCTACTTCAGGAGCAAATCGAGGCATACATATGATGTAGAGAATTTTTCTCTAACATATCTTATAATCAGGATAAACGTATAAAAATATTATCATTTTTGATGATTATATATTATTATATTGTCCCTCTAAGCTTATATCCATGCATTCAATAACTTGTCTTCTTTCAGACATATTATGCACTGCAATCACATACACTTCAAGAATGAAGTAAGTTGTCATATTTCAGACTTATCATATATTGCTACCACATTCACTTCATGGAATAAAGCATATTCAATAGGACATGTCTTATGACTTTTCACAAACACCCATTAATTTTTCTTAGCCATCATAATATCATCAATATGGTGTATTGAGATTCAAACTCAAAATCTTATCCATATAAAAAGGTGTCTTAGGCTATAACTCGATGGGACTTGAACCCAACATCTTATCACCATGGTGCATTGAAATTTTTAACCCAATGTCTTACCCTTTTAATGAGATGAGATTTAAATTCACCATCATATATTTTAATGAACTTAGAAATGGAGAGCAATTTGAAGAAATGACCTTAAATCTTAGTGTACTAACTCCTAATCGAATTGTTTGGGATTCAGAAGTGGAAGAAATCGTGTTATCTACTAATAGTGGTCAAATTGGCATATTACCAACAACATTGTTCTTCATGAACAAATTTAAAGCATAAGTGGTTCCAAACCAATTATTTTTCCTCAAATCCAACAATAATTATATTATTAGTAGTAAAAGATAAATAACATAAGGAATTACTAACCATAAAATTACTTTAGATTTATAATCTTACCTTGTTTGGCAGAGTCTCGTGTTGATAACGTGTTATGAAATATAAAATAAAGAAGAAGAAGAATGAAGAGAGAAGGGAGAGTAATTATTATTTTTCTTGACAAGTTTCTTGATGGGTTGAATTACAATGAAGAAACCTCCTTTATTTATAGTAAAAAATCAACCTTGGGGTTTCCAACTTTTCCATAAATAGACATTCACTATATATGGTAAAGTAGATATTCACTATATATGGTAATATATTTATAACAAATCTATTGTTCCTAGGCATGAGTTTTAGGATTTAATAACATATATTTGTTGATTTTGGTTATTTAATTTAGGCAATATTTAGTACTTCTAAATCAAATAAAATTTTACCTTATATAAAAAATATTTTCTACAATTCTATTTAAGTAATATTTTGGATCAAAATTTATACGAAATAAATTCTTATATTGTGCTTTTTCTTTTATTTTAGTTTTGATTCACGTGTTTTCTTGCTGTCATTGTCATCATCCCTTTTGTCTTTATTTATTTATTTATTTATTTTAAATCATAGTTTTAAAGAATATGAAGAATAATAATCAACAACTGACATTGATTCTCACTTTTGATAATTTCTTGTGTTTCTTTTTCAGTTGAAGGTTTCTGATAAAAAAATTGGTTAAGCATGTTACCGCTGAATGAAATTGCCAAAAATCAAAGGTTTATTGCTCTTTTTTTCTTTTTCTTTTTGATTTTCTTTGCTTAATCGTACATAATTTTAATTATGTTAACCACATGGGTATAGAGGTCATGAATTAGGATAGGAGGTTAAATTCTTTTTTATTTATGAATCATATTTTTTGTAATATCATAAATTTTATGTATAATTTAACTAATATTAGAATTCATATTATTGGTAAGTGAGGCATGATAATTGTTACTGGTGTTAAAGATAATCATATTACTAATTTATGAGAATAACATTAAAAAAAAGCGGCTATTGAATTTCAAAGAACAAAACAAAATCAAAGCAAAAAAGTTGTTTAATTTGTCGTATAGTTATTTTCACCAATATCACATTAAGCGTAGTAATCTATTCCATCGAAGGTTGGGTTTGATCGAGTAGGTTTTAGTTTATATGTGAGTGCTTTGGTTGCTTGCAATTGCATGTGGATATTTAATATGAGTGTGAATTTAGAAGTTAGATTCTTCATAATCTAAATTTAAAAATTTGATAATATGGAGACAAATATGAATGTAGGTGTAGGAATTCAACTAAAAATATTTTAAATATCTAATTAAAAAAATTGACTATATTGATTTAAGACATGGGCGCGAAAAGTCGGTTGATATTTATGTAAGGAGGATCCGAAAAGTTGTATATAAAAGGCCGCTATTCAATGTTCTTCATCATAATTTTTAGAGTATTAACTTTTTGGTGTGGTGTTATTCGGAGAAGGTGATAAAAAATGCAGTAAAATTAAAAGACATTAAGATATTATTCTCTCGATTATTTTTTTCTTCGACAATATTATTTTTTTTCTCTAAGAATATTTCTTTTATCATCTTATGTGCATGTGATTGATAAGCCTTTGATTTTACTGTTTTGTACAATTTTAGTCTTTTTTTTTTTTTTGCATAAGTTTTGTAAGCAAGCACAGCTATTATACTTAAATATCTTTTATAAAAATTTATAACCCACTCTATTTTAATTATATTACATTCAACTTTTTGTAAACAAATTTATGTATAAATATCTATATAAGCCTTTACAATAGACAAAGTCGTCTAATTTTAAATAATCAAAGATTACACGTGCGAGGCACGTGCAGCTAATTTAGTAGCATTAAAACTACAAGTTTTTCACAAGTCATTGTTGCACTAAAATGATCATAACTAATTAAGTTGGTAGACAAGAAATCAAGAAATGTTTGCTTTGTGTCTCTATTCAATAATTTTGATGAAGTATCTATAGTTGAAATTAAGCAAAGAAAAATATATTACTATTGCTTTGGAGTAAGCAATTCCATGAAGGTCACCAAGTCATTTTCAGTCAAATTTAAAATTAACATATGCAGATTCTAATGAAAAAAATAGAACTTTTT
>NC_061113.1:231892885-231918287 GCF_002878395.1 Capsicum annuum
ATTTTTTATTAAAAGTAGGCTCAGATAAAGTTTTCAAAATATAATAAAATAATAATAATAATAATAATAATAATAATAATAATAATAATAATTAAAAAAAAAAAAAAAAAATTTCATCATTGCCCAAAAATATTTATTTTTCATTACTACGTAATATCCGTCTTTTAATTGTGGAAGCCTAAAAAATCGACGGAGAATTTCTTCATCGGCCATTTGGATCGTTGATCCAAAATGGTAACCAGTTCTATGAACTTTGTTGACATCAACAGGACTAGTAGATTGCAAATGCATATAAACTTTGTGAGAAGCAACATGTAATACTCCATTGTTAGAAACAACTATGGAAAAACTGAATAAAAGAATTGGCAAAGTCCAAAGAGAAGAAGACTTCATCTTTAATTGTTTTTTTGAGTTAAAAAGAGAGAAAAAGAAAAAGTGATGAGAGAGTGGGAGATATTATGTGTGTGTACGTGAGTTTCTTTAGTGTTGGGTAATTAAAAGAAAGAAAAAAATCATTCACCAAATCTTACAATTTCTACACCATATCCCTAGGATTTAGGCAAAGATTGAAAAAAAAGTCAAAAGTGAAGAAAATTAAAAAGCCAAAGAGATGAAATATGATATTGTGTGTATGTTGTACTGCGTAAAACAAAATAATTAATTCAATTTAGTATTTATGGATTGTAACAAGTATACAAAAATATAGGTATTGATATGTAATTAAAAAAAATGTAATTAATTTAAAAATGTTATAATACGTGTGTATTTCCTATATGTGTTTTTTTTTTTTTTTTTTTTTGTAGTGTGATTCAAGAAAAAAATGATTTTCCCATTCCTTTATTTATAATACAAAAATCAACCCCTTTGTTGACTAAAAAAATAAATAAATAATGGTAATAGCCCCTTTGTTGAATAAAAATTACCCCCTTTGTTGACAACATTACAAGTGTGCCAGCTCTGAAGAATATAACTTTATATCACAGGAATAGGACGTTACTTTGCTAATGCATTAAGGTTGGGATGGATATCTACTATGAATACAGCGCGCGCGCCAGCTCTAGCCAATTTCCCACGAGAATTTACGGCCTGCTGATGGAAGACAGTGCAGGAGCCAAGACGTGGCATCATGTTCTTCATATATTCAATTCATTAAATCCAACTAGATTAAACATCTTTTTCTATTTTCCTGGAACTTATAGGTGAGTGTGAGTCTGTTGTTCCCGAGTATAAGTTTTATGTTACTTCTCATTAAAGGTAAAAAAAAAATGGGGGACTTCTTGTAGGAAATCAAAGGGAGAAGTAGAACGGAAGAAACACGTTTTTATAGGCCTCAAAGTTTAGTGATGGAAGTGAGGATATCCAGGATAATGGCGTAGTTCGTCCAATTCAAGTAGTATCATGATGATTTGAGGAACTGTAGGTTTTGTTTGGAAATTGATTGAATGATCTGAGGATTCAAATCCTGTCTAAATTTCTGTTTATCAGTCGAATATGCTGAATTTATTTCTACACATTAACAAATTAAAACAAAATTTGGTTGAGTCACAAAGGAAGAAAACTCGTGACGTTATTCATAGGCTAACAAACACTTCATGAAATATCAGATACTAACAAGAAGAAACCGAGTGTCATCCTATGGTTGGGTCTGGGGAGGATCGTGCGTACACAGACCTTACCCTACCTTGAAGGTAGAGAGGTTGTTTACAATAGATCCTCGGCTCAAAGAAAAATGTAAAATAAGGCAGTAGCAGCAGTCAGAAAAACAAAAACAAGATAATAAAAGAACAGAGAGTAGTAAAAATCTAAGGTGAAACATCAGAAACTACGAAAATAAAAGCTTGTATTTGCATTCCATCTACTCGGTAGACTTGGAACCTGCATGCAGTTTCCAAAAAAAATAAAATAAAGAATTAAAGTTAGAGCTTTAGAATTATTGGAGATCATATACAACCTATCTCTTGGACACAGTGTGGAATGGTTTATGTTTAGCAATAAGTCGACAAAAAGATTTACGAAAATGCCTTCTTCTCTCGAGCATATGTTAATTGGAAGTGTGACAAGTGATGATCAAATGAAAATGCTAATGCTAAGTCAAATCAAAACAGTTTGCATAATCAAGTTGAAGACCTGGTGGTCACACTAATTTCTTTTCTTGTGCTTTTGCGTATTCCAATTTGTCAACCATCCTTCAAAACCATGCTGGAGTTTGTGTTGACAATATTATGTATATTATGGACAGTACACTAACAAGTCCACAACCATAACTCATGAGAACTGCTTGCCAACTGATCATTGGTGAATCTTCTTCTTCTTCTTCATCCAACTCAACTGGAGTTATCGTTTGTGGTACTCCATCATCATCACCACAATCTTTACTTAGTGGAAATCCATGTAATCCATCATTCCCTTGGTATGAACTCTTCTCAAATGTATCAAATTGTTTTCCTTTGGGGATCCATCCAATGAGATGATTGTGAGAGAGATTTGGAACTTCCAACTGATGTGAGAAATGCAAGTTGTTGTGGTATCCCTCCCAGTTTTTTTTAAATGAGAGATCCAATGACTCAAGTACAGATAACTGGTGTAATGATGCTGGTATAAGACCTTCCAAGCGATTATGAGATAGGTTCAACGTGCAGAGTGCAGAGAGATCTCCAATAATACTTGGAATATAACCTTCAAATCTATTCCTTGAGAGATTGATAATTATGTTTGTAGTCAAAACTCGAGCAAATTCAAGATCCAATCCCTTTGTTGTAATTGTCATCACAGAATGATAAATTATACCATACTGATCTCCTACATACCACGGGTCTCTCACGTTCTCATCGATTATCTTCATGGCTTGGAAATTCTCAAAAATACTTGCTGGTAAATTCCCACTAAACCCATTAGATGAGAGATCCATAATTTGAAGTTTGGCAAACAACTTTTTGTTCTTTGTAGCTTTGATAGGACCATGCAACTTATTTGATCTCAAGCCTAGAAGTTTCAAATTTGGCAGAGGTTTCTAACCATTATATTTTTTGGAAACGTGTCATTCAACTCATTGTCACCTAAATCAAGAAGTTCCAAATAATTGCAGTTGATCAAAGATCGCGGGACTTTCCCCTCTAGCTTATTTCCATGAAATTTAATGATGCTGAGTTGGTTAGTATTAATTGTCCCACTGAGAAGATTGTTGCTTAAATCCAAAATCAAAACATGTTCAGTGATCTCACCCAAACATTGTGGGATTGTCCGTTCAACTTATTGCTTCCCAAATCTAGCACTATCAGTTTTTTAGATTGCTGATAGTTCAAGAAATCTGTCCCCTGAAATTATTCTGCGAAAGGAGAAATCCCAGGTTCTGCTGGTTTAGGAGTGACTTTGGAATAGGACCTTCCAGCTAATTTTGTTTCAGTGTAACTACGATTAATGATTGGGACTTGAACTCCGGAATTTTTCCACTGAAATGGTTATCGCTCAAGTATAACCAAGATAGTGATAGGAGGGAGAATATCCAGGATGATATAGTCCCATTCAAGTTGTTTGATAACGAGTAGAGTGATTGTAAGTTTTGTAGACCACTTACATTGGAAGGAATTGAACCGGTAAAGTTGTTTCCCCGAAGTCTTAACCCTCTTAGTTTTCCAAATTTGAAGAACGGATAAATCGTTCCTTCAAGATTGTTATTTTCAAGGGACAGGTTTTCTGTGTTGGTGAGATTCCATAGAGGTTTAAGAATAGGCCCCGAAAGATTGCCAGAACTCCTGTTCAAGTCATGCAGTGAAGTTAAATAACTCATTGATTCGGGCTAGAGAGAAATAACTTCATGAGATATTTACTGATATTCCATTTGGTCATCGCTAAGCTAACTGTGAGCTGGGAATTGTACGATAACTCAAGAAGTTTCAAGTTGGGAAGGTGAAAAATTCTTTCGGGCAATGTCCCACATAATTGTCCGTTCAAAAGTTGTATGGTTGTTAAATAAGAAGAGAAATTTTGAGGAATGGTGGAAGAGATGTTCACATCGTAAATCTCAAGCTCTCTTAATTGAGTCAAGTTCTTAAGGAGCAGTTCATAATGGTGAGGTCCAAATGTAAGCATATATGGATCTTCACTCCAGATACGAAGAACGTTTAACATAGAAAGATAAGAGATTTCAGATGGAATTTGACCTATAAAACTTGAACCCCATAGATCAAGATGTGTTAAATTAGACAATCCACCAAATTTAGGCGAAATATGTGATCTGGAGAAATCATTAAAAGACAAATCAAGCCTTTTGAGATGTTGGATGCAACTTAGATCCAACTTGATTACATGTCCTGTCGTTTCATCACAATAAACTCCGTCCCATGAACAGCAATCTATGCTCCTATTCCACGAGAGAGTTTTTGCATAAGATTGACAGCAACCAGAAGCATCAGCATTTGTGGTAAATGTCTTCTTGAATTGTAGCAAAGCATGAGCTTGATCTTTGCGGCACAAATGAGGTAAAGATGAGGAGAAAGAAAGTTGACATAGAAAGGCATATAGCATAAACAATGCAAGTTCTCAAATCCCCATCTCTGCACTAAAAAGTTCTAAACTATGTACTTGTTAGAGATGAAATTTAAGAAAACCTTTGATTAGTTCCTCTATTCACTGAGGTATACAAGTGAAACAATAGGACTGTTATAAATGTCAAAGGGGAACCTCTCAATAGAGGAACTTACAAACTCGACACTGATGTCTTTTTCCTCGATAACCATGGGGTAGGAGGTACAACGGGTGTGATTATGAATAGAAGGGATCGGAGAATGGGTTATCGGATGCATGAGGGGCATGCCTCATGCAACTAACAACATAATTGAGTTACTAGTTATTATGCAGGGTATAAATATTGAGTGGAGAACAACTTGACAGCACTAGAAATCTCCACGGACTCAAAATCAAAGAGGTTATTACTATACTAAGAACTGGACATATCCCTTACAGTGCTATTATATATCCGAATGCTGCAGGGAGGTATAGCGTAATTATGGAGAGCAAAACAAGGTTGCTGATATCCTATCAAAGAGGCAAAGAAGAAGCTTTTGAAAATGTTAAGATTTTGGTAGTTGCACTGATGTTTGCAAATGAAATGGTGCGAGCAGACATTACAACAACAGCACCATACCTAGTGAAATTTCCGTAAGTGAGGTCTGGCGAGGGTAGAGTGTACGTATACCTTACCACTACCTCGTAGAGGTAGAGAGGTTGGTTATTAAAGATCGGCCTCCGCTCAAGTACAACAAATCCACATGACAAAGGAGGAAAACACAAAACAGCGAAGAAAGCATAGTAATTAACAAGTAAAACAGTGCAGAGCCTACACGAAAGGGGCTGTAACAACATCGAAAAGCGAGCACACATATGCTTGCAGGTTGTCTTTGTATATATACTTGAGTAGTAATATCCTTTTAACCAAAAAAACAAGGGTGAAGATTAGTTAGTTTAATGCAAAAAAATAATTTTTATAATGAAAAAAGTTTAGTGATCATTCTTGATATTGACCGACCATATTTAAATGTGTTGTGTCAGATACATTAATTATACAAAAAAAAATGAAGAATTTCATGACATTTTTGGCATGACCAACAAAGAAAGTGTTTACTTTTGGGATCACACAAGCCTATTACATAAATGCACCAAATCAAAGCAAGACCTTAGAAATATGTGAATTTCAAATATCTTGGACCCTCTTTGTCAATTTGGTTTTGTTCCAAAGAAAATTAATACTAGTGGATTACAAAGGTCAATCGTTTTAATTTAGAAAAAAATATCGGTATCAATATCTTTTTACTCTTTTTGAATAAAATAAACAGAAAAAGATATTGTGTAGCCTTTTTAAAAGAGAATAACCCAAGTTTGGGCGTATGGACATATAATGTCCAGTCAGGTAAAAAAATGTCACTTTATGATCATTTCCTATTCCCTACACAATTTTGATAAAGTCTATATACAATACTGACAGTATATTTAACTTGGGCAATTCAACCATTTTAAAATTTCAATTTTTTTTACTATAAATTTTTTAACTGATCAAATATTTTATTTTTTTAATTATTTATAAATCATAATTATATTATCTAAAAATAATATAATTGTTAAATAGAATATGTATCTATATAAGATATATATATATAGAAATTGTATAGTTCTATCAAATATGTATATGTATAAAATATATATAAAAAATAAATAGAAAGTGTATGAAAATTATATAATTGTTGTATAAAACGTGTAAAAAAAATACAATTATTGTACAAATTGTGTATCAAAACAGTATAATTTTTGTAGAGAATATTTATATGTATAAGATTTGTATAGAAACTGTATAGAAAGTGTGTAGAAACGGTACAGAACAAGCCAGTAAATTGAATGGCTAGAAAGTGAAATTTAAATTTCATGGTCATTTTCATGGAAATAGTTTAATTTGAAGTGTCATTTCTGTCGTTTCCCCAGTATTAGAAAACACAATTTATTATTAAAAATATATTTTCTATTTTTTAAAATAAAAACTATTTTAAAACTTAGTATCGTCATAACAGTAACCAGAAACATTAGGATTAATGGTAAACATGTGCTTGAATTGTAAGAGTGTGCGCTTGATCTTTGGGGCACAAATGAGGTAAGGTTGAGGAGAAAGCCAGTTGGCAGAGAAAGGTATAACATTAAAAATACAAGTTTTTTACAACCCATTGTTGCACTAAAATAATCAAAACTAATTAACTTTGTAGAGAAGAAATCAAGAAATGTTTGCTTTGTGTCTCTATTCAATAATTTTGATGAGGTATATATAGTAGAAATTAAGACAAAAAAAAAAATCTATTGCTATTATTTTAAAGTAAGCAATTCCACGAAGGTCACAAAGTCATTTTTGATGGTTGTGTTATATTGAAAAAATAACTGTAACCATCTCAACATGTAAATACTATTTGATCTTTCATCACTAGCATATACCATATTGACAGCAAGACATTTCCCTTTAACTGTGTAGAATTATTACTGAAATGAAATGGACTAATACGGAGTGAAATGAATAGTGATGATTCATATAGCTTATCCAGATTAGCTTGCGGTTAAACCTTAGTTATCCCAATTTCGAAGATGAAAAAAGTAGATTTTGAAAACGGTAACTTTGAATATGATAAAGACAATTAAAATCTACAGTTGGTTTCATAATAATAAAAATCGGATATCATTTAGAACGTACCCAAGATGCAAGGTGTTATAATATTCTCAAAATAATTCTATTGGACTTCAATGTTAGATAAATAGAAAAGAAATTTAAATGATATTATATATTAACAATAAAAAGATTTTCTTTATTTGGTTTTAAAATTTTTATAGAAGTTAAACTAAGGAAAAAGTGTCAAGTTATTCTCAAGTCAATGTACGAATCATTGCACAAGAAGCCAAATGAATGTGGAAAAAATACCAAAAATTTCAAATTTTCAAGTCAAGTCATTGCACTGAAACTCTGAAAGGTCCAAACAAAAGCTATCATAGAAAGATCCTATCACTTGTAATAAATACAATTTTATTTGATACTTTCTTAGTTGAAAATGTCACAATTCTAAGTCTCTGTGAGTAGTCTAGATCAAATTGTTATGCACTATATCACAATAGTTATATCTAGTAGCTAGATATAACTATCCTACATATTGCAGAAAAAATCACTTTGAATATGATTTATAACAAAAGAAAACTATTATTTGATCAATATAAATTCTTATAGAAAAAGAAAAGTGAAGGGCAACCTTAGAAACAATCGAGTCATAGAAGCAGTTACTAATGCTTTTAGTAGATTAGACTGTCTATATCACGCTCTTTGAATCCTGCTAATGTAAGATGCTTTGTGCACCAGACTGTCCTTTTTTAAAGGAGAAAGAAAAGTCTATAAGAGTGACAATTGATAAATAGACCTTGAATTCTTGAAAAGTCTATGCTTTATGCAAATTTTTTAGATTTAGAATTTTTGTTTTTAATAAAAAAATCATAAAAAAGATTTAATGAAAAAATAATTAAATTACTTGAGCGACTCTCTAAGTAAAATAGTTATAGTTGAGTGATTTTGGGAGTAAAAGACAAAGTTAAGTGGCTTTTTCAGATAAAAGTTCGTAGTTGAGTAACTATTTGGACTATTAACTATAATTATAATCAATTTTAATTTTTAGAGGAGAGAGAAAAGTCTATATGAGTATTACTTGGTGTAGAGACTTTGACGAAGACATTTCACGTCAAGAATTGAAAAAAAAAAAAAACACCTCAAAGTTTGATGGAATTAATTTTTCACGAAAATGTACCCTGCTAATGGAAAACAATTCATGACTTCAGACATGTCATGTTGTTCATATATTTAATACCAATGATTCATTAAGTCCAACTAAATAAGTATTGTGAACCACAAATCAAGCAAAGAAAAATCTACTATGGTTGCTTTGGAGTAATTCATTCCGATTTCCAAGAAGATCACCTTGTCAATTACTTGATGAACTAATATGATTCATGGGTACATGAAGAACGGGTGCTCTGAGGTTGTTGTTAAGTTTTTTGAGAAAATGATGATATACGAGGATGTGAAGTGTGGTTTATTGAAGCCAAATGAGGCTACTTTTGCTAGCGTTCTTTCTTATTGCACGTACGTTTTTGAACGTTGGTGTTTTATAAATAAACATTTAACTCATCAATATGGGTTGTGGTGCAGTAGATGGGGTTGCTCCATCCTTAACTAGAGGTTGAGGGTTTGACCCTGAGTATGGAGAAAACTCTGTTGGGAGCACTGTCACCTTAATGGGTCTTGAACGCACGATCCGAATTAGTCGGGGCTCCAATACAGATACCGAACACCAGATAAAAACAAAAAAAAAACATTTAACTCTAACCAAGTCGAGTCGAGGAATTAATTTCTTATAGAACAACATTGCATCACGGGCAAATGGAGTCACAATTTTGCAAGTTGAAGTTTCATTAATTATGCTTCAAAAATACTAGATCAACCATGAACCGTTACATGCATATGCAAACTTTAATTAGCAAAGGCAAAAGTCTTTTTTTAATTTCAGGTAAAATAATCAAATTGTTATTTCATATCAATTTACAGGAATAAAATCTCGACTAAAAATATCAAAATCTTATGAAAGATTTTGATTGAAAACAATATATGTTTGTTGATATGCTGCACGAACAAGAATATGAAAAAATAAATAAATTCAAAAGATGTTGAACAAGAAAAAACTGTGTTTTAAAAAGGGAAAAAAAAATAACTGTATTGAAAGGGATAAATATGGTTATAAATTAAGATATACACTTTTGACCATATTTTACTCTTTTCATAATTATCAACACATTCTTTTTTAGGAGATATTGAATACTACCCTATAAAAAATAAAGGAATTAATTGTATTTGTTAAAATGTATTTTCGATTTTTTTAAAATAAAATGAAATAAATAAATTTTTTTAAAAGTTGTTGCAACTTGCAATTAAAATCTTAATAAAATAATTATATAAAAGTGTTTTTACAACTTGCAATTTTCAATCTAATAAATGCGAGATAATTTTCACTTAAAAAAATTAGGGCATATAGCAAAAGTTTGAGGTTTTACAATAGATATGCACCGACATACTTATTATTTATGAAAATATAATTAGGCAGAGATATTGTATACATTTAAATATACTTTATATGTGGATGGATACAATATATTCCGTTACAGAGGTATTTTATATATGTGGATATACTTATAATGTGTGGGGATACAATATATTTTGCAACATTTTGAAACCAAATATTGCTACCGTTTGTAATTAAGCAAAATCGATCTCTTGCTTATTTTCGCAAATCAAAACAAAAGTAATGCTAATTACGAAATCTTCTCAAATTTTAATATTATTTCATATTTTAAATTTGTTTTTGTAAGAAGAAGAATCACAACTAGGTTTGTCATATGGACCGACTACACTTACCCTCTCCAGACTCCATTTGGTGGAAATATACAGGGTATGTTGCTGTAGCAAGAATCCCAACTAGTTGTAACATGTAGAGATGGCTGAAATCAAGGCTGACTCAAGCTTTGTACTGCAACAGACGAATATATAGTGAGATAAAATAGGTGAATCAACCTGGTCCAATGAACAAATTAAATACAACAATATTCCAATAGGCTCAATTTAAAAATTGAAATAAGACATTAAAAAATCTAGGCAATCCGAACTTTTGATTTGAATTTGGTTTGTTATGTCTTAAATTTGAAAATTGAACTTTTCATATTTAATTGAAACTGCTCGAACGCTCATAGCCTTTGAACTCGTTTTTTAGGGCAAGATCATCTTTTTCTTAAAAAATAAAAAATAAAAAAATAGTTCAAGATCATCAGCACCTCGCTTTTTATACCATTAAGGGCTCATTTGGCATGAGGAAAAAAGGATAACTTATTCAGAGATTAATTTTAGGATGGGGTATCCTATGTTTGGTTGGAATACAATCGCAGGATGACTTGTCCCTTGTAGTAATTTTCATCTCATATTGAGGCTGAGATAACAATCCCCGATTAACTTGTTCCCAACCAAACGAGCCCTAATAATGCTTAAGCCACTGCGTACAACACTTGTTGAGTGTAATGAGTGAAATAAAATCAAGATTCTTATTAGACTTTCCTTCAAATTGTCTACATTCCTTTCGCACATGGGTAAAAAATGATCAAACTTTCAAGGGTAGATAATTTGTCTTGCCAAAACAAAAAGGTAGTAGTACTTTCCTTTTCTGTTATCACTTTGCCGGAGAGGGAAATATAAGTAGTTTGGGTGAGTGAAGCATCTCTAAAAACTTATCATAGGCCCTGCTAGCTTTTTGTTTCAGCACTGTTTGCTTTGCCATTTTCGGCTACTGCTCAGTGATACTTCCTGGCTGCAATTTTAGACAGCCACAAACTACATATGTAGGGAGGTCTTGGTCTTCGTAGTCTTTGAAATAAGCTTTAGCATAGGCTCAAAGTGGAGCAAGAGTACCATACAGAATTGTAACCATGTATAGCTACCACGTGAACTCAACAGTAGAGGGAACAAAAAGAGTGGAGCCACGAAACCATGATCTCAAACCTCTTGCAAGTGTCTAAGAACGATCATCTACTTCTCCTGGACTCGAGGAGCCATGGAAGACTGTTAATAACGCTCCGGTCTCATGGCCATACTTCATCCACCAGACTAGTTTGCTGTCTCCTTAGAATCACATTTTATGTTATTTCTTTTAAGACCCTTCATTTGACAAAGGGCAGCACCTAGCTACTTTGCTTTATGATCAAATAAGCGGATGCCCTACACTGGTAAGAAATCTCAAAAGTTCATCTAGTATAGCAGAACACTTCTAAAGCTGGTTCTAAAAGCAAAACAAAATTAGAATATACAGCAATACATGACCATTCACTTACTGATGAGCAGATTTTTTTTTACATGACGACAATTCACTTACTGATGAGCAGAATTTTTTTTTTTTAAAAAAGAGAAGCATCAGTACACTCCGAACTATGGTCAAAGTTGGTACGATACACTCCAACTTTAATTCACAGAAGTCCTATCACCCCCGAACTCAATTTTAGCATATTTTTGTCACCCTTCTGTACTGACGTGACACCTTTATCACATAAAATGGGGCCCGCATCAAAGGTATCATGTTAGCTAAAAAGGTTGACGAAAGATGTCACGTTAGCTAAAAGGGACGACAAAATTATGCTAAAATGTAGTTCAAGGAGCTAATAGCGCCTAAGCTGGAGTCTGTCGTAGCATATTTGATCATAGTTCAGGGTAGTAGATACTTTACTTAAAAAAAAAAATAAAAAAATCTGAAAGATATTTGTGAGTGACCTACAAAAATCAACAATTAGTTGGTTTAGTTCCTTCAACTGATGAATCTGGTGCAAGAACAACAGCCGGCTGTAGGAACAACAAACATTTTTCTCTATGTGCATGACTTACATTTCAAGTATCTAAAGTATGTATATGTCTCTTTTTTATAATCCTGGTGTCAAGGCTAATTTTCGTGCACCTCGACTAAATACCTGTCGGGCTGCCACCTCTCATCGACAATAGATGATCAGATAACTCTATCCACCAAGATTAGGACAACGTGACTATTAATGTCTTGTAAAGCTTCTTCTGAAGGCATCAACCAACGAAGTAGAAGGATCAGGACCTATGGGTTGTTATCTGAAATAAAATACGACAAAGAATTCACTAATTAATACAACTATCATATGTGCCATTTATATGCACCCTCTCTGTTGGTTTATACTCGTCACAATTTGACTTGACACCATCACTAAAAAAAATAATTAATAACATAACTATTTTATTATAATATTCCTATTAAATAATATTTATATTGTGTGTTGAAATTAATTTAAAGAAAAAATAATTAATACTAAGGATAAAAATAGAAAAGAAGTTGTCTTTTCTTGATATATAAAAAATAACAAGTAAAAGTAGAAATATAATTAGAAAGCTTAGTTGGTTAGTTACTGATCTTCCACCTTATACAGGATTCGATTTCCCAAATTGTAATCCCCTCCCCCATTCCCCTTCCCCTACCCCATTTAAAAATAATAATAATAATAATAATAATTAAATAAATTGTGATAAACAAAAGCGAACGGAGGAAGTAAAGAAAGGCAAAACAGCTGAAATCAATTGCAATCTCTTGAACAACACTAGCATTTGTTCAAAGTACTAGATTAACTTCATGTACAATAAAAATGGTAGATCGGTGCACTAAAACTTCTGTCACCACAAAGGTGTATTATATGTAATCTTACCTTACATTTCTGCTTGAAGTTGTTTCCAAGACTTACCTTAACTTCATATACAATGTTATGTGGTAATTATATATATATATATATATATATATATATATATATTCTCTAGGCATTAATTTTGATGAAATTCAGTAGTTACTTTGGTGACTTTTCTACTCAATTAGTATATCAGTTATGAAAAATCAGTCATATACATACATACACCTTCAAGTAAATGCTCCCTCCGTCTCAAATTATACGTCCCAAAATAAGATTACACATTGATTAAGAAAAATAATTAATAACATGGCTAGTTTATTATAGTGCCCCTATTAAATGATGTTTATATTTTAATTTGAAGAAAAAGTAATTAATGCAAAGGGTAAAACATGAAAAAAATTATTGTTTCTTCTTGATTAATGAAAAAAGATGAGTAAAATGAGAAATTAAATTAGAAAATTTGAGACGGATAATTTGAGACGAAGAGAGTAATTAAATTAATAAGTTCTTCATAAATTACTGCATTAATCAAATTAATGAAGGACAACCTCTTTCCAATAACATGACTGTAGAATTCTAAAAGTCGCCATGAGTAATTAATATAAGATTAATCCTACTAATAAATAGGTGAATAAATTAAGCCATAAAAAGACTGCAAAGGATATTCTTTTCCTTTAAACTTCTTCCTCTCCATCTTTATGTGTCCGGAAATTATTTTTACTGCCGAGATTAGTAGCCTTGAAGTGTTAAAAGTAAATTTTGTGGGTACAATGTAATTACTTTAGCCTCTAGAGAGAAATTGTTCAGTAACTTTTCCGAGAAAATTGAAGAATAGGTGTCTTTTAAGTCTTGAATGAAGGATTTGTGACATTGACCAACAGATATGATCAAACATTATTAGGAAACTTGATCAAGTTAATTGTGGACTTGATTAATATTTTAAAAACTTTATAATCTTTTCAAAAATACAAATCAACCCAACCCACACCCTCTTCAATCCAAATCAACCACTCTCTCTTCTCTCTCGGCAGCTTCTCTCAACTCTCTCCCAACCAACAGTTCTGCAAAATTTCTCCCTTCAATCCCCGACGACAAATAGTTGGGCTTCGAGTTTCCCTTTTCAATTCAATCAACCTGTCTCTCATCCCTCTCTCGACAGCTTCTCTCAACTCTCTCCCAACCAACTGTTCTACAAATTTCTCATTTCAATCCTCGGCGACTTCAACATCCGACTACAACTAGTTGGGCTTCGAGTTCCTTTTCGACTTTAATCGACGTGACAACCTTACTCTCCAGCCACAACAGCTTCGAATTCTTCATCGGTCCTTTTCTTCTTTCACAAGTAAAAATTTATGGCCTTTTTAGTTTTGAAGAAAACGAGAAACTTGAGTCAACTTCTCTTATAGTATTGGTTAACAATTTCAACAAATTTGAAATGCGGTCTGAATAAAACCCTAATTTCTAGTATTTCTTCTCTTCTCTTTTCGAGGTGAATTATGATATTTTGTTATTTGTTGCATTTTTTTTGAACTTTGATTTTTATTGTTTGTGTTTATAAAAACAAAAGGACAATTTGGTTTGATTTGTTTTGTTCTTATTCTTGGTAAAAATTGTGAAATTGTTGTTTTTTGTTTAACAAAATCATGCTACTGTTTCCTCCTACAGATTACCCATCTAGTGCAACATATTAACTATCTGATGCAATAGATTTATCATATGATGCAACAGATCAACCATCTGATGCACCAGAATAACCATCTGATTATAATTCTGATGCAACCGATTAAAAATATGATGCAACAGCTTTACCATATGTTGCAACAGATTAAGCTTCGAATAAAAAATCTGATGCAACTAATTAACCATCTGGTGTAATGGAAGAACCATCAGATTAATGATCTGATGCAACAGATGAACCTCCTGTTGGATAAAATTCTACCAACTCTTCCTACAGGTAAAGTCCAAGACTTGATTTTTCCAACTGATCATTCATCTATCGCGATAGACGACCCTATGTTGGAAGAAATCTAAACAATATTGACCGTTGATAACTATTCCAACAGATCACGCATGTGTTGCAATAGATGTCTGACCTGATGCACAGACCATTCATCTTTCTCAACAAATGAGTGATATGTTTTGTATTATCGCAATAGATTACTCAGCCGTTGCTACAAATTATTTAACTTTTCCAACAGATCACTCATATGTTGCAATAGATGATGTCACAACAGTTGTGTGATCTGTTGAACAGACCATTCATCTGTCTTAAAAGATGAGTGGTATGTTTTATATTATTGCAACAGATTCCTCATCCACTGCAACAGTTTGGTTATATGCTACAACAGATATACTACCTGGTGCAACAAATCGGTGATCTGTTGCAACTGTTATTTTACTGTTTTGCTTATTTGATTTACTGTTATCCCTTTTTAACGATGCATTAATCAACAATAATATATTATTTTATGTTCCTATTAATTTTAGATAATATGATTCCCAAAAGAACAAAAACCGAATCAAGTCCAAGTAAAGGAACAGTTGAAGCAGCTAGGCTACATCCACCAGTTTCTGAGCTTGCTTTACAAGCGTTATCTCAATCGGGAGTAGAATATGATGAACACGGGGAGGAAAAATGTTTCAAAAGAGATGATGCAGATGCTAATAGCCCTTCCACCGAAGAGCTGGTCAAAGCCTTCAGCATTGATTGTTATCCTGTGAGAATGCAGCGCGATGGTGCCACAAAATTTAACGGGTGATTTCGTGGTTAAGTCAACCATGGGAAAATCTTTCGACGCCTTCAGAAAAATACTTTGAGAAACAAAATTGGATGCTTATTTCAGGGACAAGTGCTTTGGGAAATATCTTGATTTGCCGGAGGACAATAATGCTCGTTTCTAAATGAAAATGGTATATGAACTTCTCAAGCGTAGGTTTATGTATGAAAACAAAGATAAGATGGATGAGGTGTGGATAAATTACTGTGGCATGTCTGTTTGTTTTGGTTGGAAGGAGTTTGCCATAGTTACTGGACTAAAATGTTATCCTCCTTCTCAAGTTATACCTATTCTAACCCAAAAAAAGCACCCTGCACACCCAAAAAAGGCAAAGAAAAATCGTGTGATCGTGATGACCTATTTTCCATTATTGGTCCAAGCTTCAAAAACAAAAATTTCATAGAAGCGTTGAAAGGTAAAGGACTTTCAAAAAAGTACAAGCAGTTATTGTGCTTGGTTTGGTTTGTACATAATAGTCTTTGGGCGAGAGACGTTAACAACAACATAAGCCTCGATTTAATAAAACTCTTCAAGGATCTTGAGGTGTTTAATAGCTATCCATGGGGGTATGAAAGCTTCAAATGACTGTCAAATATTTGTTGACTCCGTTAGCGCCAAAGACAGTCAACTTATATGGCTTCCCGTGGGCTTTCATGGTAAATATTTCTTTCTTCTATTATGATATCATTCATTTTTTTCACTCAATAATGGTTTTGATTTATTGGCATTATTTTATAGGCTTAGGCGTTTGAAACCATTCCTTATTTGAGACAACAAGTGAACTACCAGGAAGGAGTTTTCTGTCCAAGAATCTTGAGATGGTTTCGGCCAAAACTGATAAAAATGTAAAATTTCTTGATCTTTTCAACCCCTTGAAAGATGCAGTAAGTATAATTATCATTATTTTTTTCTTTTAATTAATGTTTTTTTTGAATGATCTAATCATCAGTCTAATATATGTAATGATTTATGTTAGAATGTGCATCCGTCACTAGTTTCGATCAATCGAGAGTTGAAGATGTCATTTTTTCTTACTTTACGGTCTGTGCAAACTTTATTGGACCCTAAGGTCATCGACTAAATAAAAATGGAATTGTTTGGAGCAATAGCTATTACAAGAAAAATAATTTTGGAGGGTGGGCTTGTTGTTATTGATGGGAACTGTTAGTGGTGGTAGTGGTGCTGCAGTTGGTGCTAATAATGCTCCTCTTATAGTATTTAAAGCAAATAATTATGAGTATGATCATACTGGTTATACAGATTTTGCCTCTCCCAACGAATGTTCTGCATGCAAATGTCAAGACTGCAGGGTAAAACATGATGTAGTGATTAATGCTATTAATGCATTAACTGCTTCTGTAAAGGAATTAACATCTAAGAGGGGTCTCATTCCATCAAAGAGGATTTTATTTTCATCTGCTCCATTAGAGATTAGGGCTAAAGGAGAAGGAGAGTGATTTCCAGGGCATTATCAGACATAAAAAAAAGTAAAATTGCAAATCCTCCGTGTGCGTGTTGCACTGAGTAACGTACAATGTCCAAAGGAGAGCAGCACGAGCTAAAGAAGGTGAATATATTATATGTCTTTCAACTGACAAAACAAATAGACACATATCTGTTTCAACAGATGACACATCTGCTAAAAATTATCAAACAGATATATACATCTGTTGCAACAATTGACTAACCTGTTGCACCAGATACGTTATCTAGTGCAATATATGTCTCATCTGTTTTAGCAAATCAAACATTTCTTCGTACAACTTTTATTTGTACCAACAGATGGCCTATCTGCTGTAACAGATGATTCATATGTTGCAACGGATGGTTCATCCATTGAAAATTATCAGACGGGCTCTTTCTCATGTAGAAATTTATCCCAACAGTTGATTCATTATTGCAACAGAAATATAATATGTTTGGGATAATTTAAAATAGGAGGAAGACCTGTTTGATTTGCTAGAAGAGATGAGTTATCCTTTTTCATTTTATTGTATCTCCGTGATTAGCATTGACCAATTCTGGCTTTCTAGGTGGATATAGAAGAAGCTACTGCTGAACAACATTAATAATATGCTACTCTTTTTATGGAAATACAGAGAACAGAAAGCGCAGAAACTGTACTCAAGCGACAATGAAGATCCACGACGAGCAAAGCTGAATCCATAGCACCGGATGAAGAACAACTTGTCCATACTGAGTAGATCTTTATAGCTTGAGCCTGTCAAAGCAATCCTTGACAGTATACTTAAATTGTTGTTGATGTATTTGTTGAGATCTGTACCCATAACAATATTTTTACATTTCATTTATTCGTTGACATATTTCAGCTAATTTATGAAGGCTTCGATTTACTTTATTTTGTCTACGGATTTTATTTATTCCTTAGATTTGAACTTATTAATTGAAAAGGAATTCTAGATTCAAATATTGCAACAGATAATGTATCTGTTGCAATAGATGACACATCTATTGGAAAATTCAAATAGATTTAGACATATGTGGCAATAGGTAGGTGATCTGTTAAAATTTATCAAAAAGGTCTTCCCACTGTTGCAACAGAGGACTTTAGATAAAAACATCAAGATAATGCAACAGATAACACATCTAATGGGGAAAAAAAGAACAGATTTAGACATATGTTGCAACAGATGGACTTTATCTGTTTCAATAGATGACACATCTATTGGAATAATCAAACAGATTTATACATATATTACAACGGGTAGGTTATCTGTTGGAATTTATCAAATACGTCTTTCCAATGTTGCAACAGATGGACTTTAGATAAAAACATCGAGATAATGCAACAAATGACCAACCTATTGCAACAGATAAACTATATGTCAGAAAAGGTAGGATAACTGTTACAACGGATGGAGAATCTGTTGCATTATAAAAATTCAACTTTTGTTGGACATTAAAAATTGCCACTACGTGTAAAAAGGTTAAAGTGAATTGAAATAAAAAAGGCGCAACCCATCGACGGTGTTCAGTTCAAACACATAAAATAAAATAGGCATCAAGTAGACATGTTCATTTTAATCATGTAAAATAAAATAGGCATCAAATGTGTTAGTGTCAGTCTTGGCACATTTCGTTGACTTGTCGTCACTTAGCCCCAACGATCATTCCCCCTCCCCCCCCCAATTGTCTTATTTATTCATCTTCCTCCTAAAATTTAACCCTAAATTCCCAATCTTCTTCTTCATTGTCATCTTCTTTTATCTATCCAAATTCTTCAAATTATTACTTTCATTTTTTCCAACTGACCTTGACAATGTCGAGCGCATCTTTCACTATTTTTTGTGATAAAGATTTTCGATATTGTAAGTGCGGTCATGAAGCTCTGTTAAAGACTTCTTGGACTCAACAAAATCTGGGTCGTAGGTTTTTAACTTGTAAGATTTCAAAGGTAATATTTTTTTTATTTAATTAGTTGATTAATTATTGACTTGTAATTATTTTGTAATTGTATTCTCTTTTTTATAGAAATTGGGTGGATGCGATTACTTTGATTGGTATGAAGAACGACACCCTTCACAAGCAAATCGTGTAATCTGGGGTTTGTTGAACAAAGTCAAGGCTTCTGAAGAGAAACAAAATCGAGCAAGAAAATACTACATTGTTGTCATTATTGCTACTAGTTTGGTGTTGTTGGGCACATGGATATTGAAGCCCAATTGCTGAAATTTTCATGGTGGTGTTTGTATTTACTACTGGTTTGTTGTCGACGAGCACATGAATATTCAAGCGTAACTGTTGGAAAATATCAAAAAGATTTAGGCATATGTTGTAAAATTTAGGTCATTTGTGGAAATTATCAAATAGGTCTTTCCACTGTTGCAACAGATTAGACTTAGATTATTAGATTATTCATAGAAATTATCAAACAGGTCTTCTCACTGTTGCAACAGATTAGACTTAGATTATTAGATTATTCAAACAGGTCTTCCCACTATTGCAACAGATTGAAAATCTAATCTATTGCATTATAAAAAACTCAACTTTCATCAGAAAAAAAATTATTGCCACTACATGTACATGTAATAAAGTGAAGGGTGACTTGAAATTAAAAATTTCTATTTCACAGGCTCTTCTATATACACAGGCTTCAAGCGTCCAGTTAGTACCCCATAAGCTCAGACCTCTTGCAGGTTTGCCACAGTTTTGTCGCACAGAAAAGTCATTGGCTCGGCTATTTCTGTGCCGGTCAGCAAACATTTGATGTGTGCAAGAGTATACAAGCCGCTCGCTTTAGCGGCATCATCTTTTGGAAGAATCATTCCCTTGTTTCGACCTTCAAAATCCCATGATTTCTTCATCAATACTTCCTTTGGCAAATGATTCATCAGTTTAATATCCCTCAACAAGATGGGCAACAACACCATCAGTGGCTCTATGAGGAGAAAAAGATCGAAATCATCGATGAAAGGTACGTTGGAGTCATAAACATTGATTTTTCCCTCCTCGAGTAGTATCTCAACAGCCCGATAATGCATGTCATTCACGCTAATGACTACAAGAATCTTTTTTCCCTCGGTCCAGCTCTTGCCGTGTGGATTTGGCTTGTCCCATCTAACATATCTTAACGTTTCTTCTTCATCCAAGACCAACGTAGGAACTAGGAAATCAAGTGCCACACCAAGGGCTGACGCCTCTCAATTGAGTTGATCGTACCTATCATTGAGCTTCTTGCAGAAGTCGAGGTCCATTATCCTATCGGCAGCGTCATAAGCTTCCCGGTACGTTAATTGTTTTTTTCTCATGAGGTAGAGAATTATGTCAACATGCTGTGAGATAAGAAGTCAATTTTTAAAGAAGTCAATTTTTAAATAGGTTAGTAATTGTAAAGATGCAACAGATGCTCCATCTGTTGCATAGGGTTCTCTAAATTAATAATTCAATGCAACTTATGCAACAGATGGATAATAAGTTGCAACAAAACCACAACCAGTTGCATTAGTATACCCAGATGTTGCAACAGATGTGAAATCTGTTGCGTAGCTTTTTATTCATAGGGTAGATTAGAAGGGCTAGGTTAGAAAAAGTAAACTTACCTTGTCCTCGTACGACATACGCATATCAGTCATAGTCTGGAAGTCTTGGGGGGGAAAGGGAGGCCTGGGGTAATCTGATGTGCCTGGCTTGGCATTCTTGGCCTGTCGCAGATCCCTTTTCTCTTCGGCGCCAAGTTTCGCGTATATGTCCACCTTCTTGACTGGCCCCTGAACTTCAACAACTTTTGGAGAGGGAGAAATTGCAATTTCTTTTGATTTTTGAGCGGAGAGTACGTCACTAATTGCTCTTTTCTTTCTCCTAACCAACGCTGTAGGAGTATGTGGCTCCCTCACCTTCTTGGATGGTATGAAACACCTCTTGGATTTGAATTCCTCGATAGCTTTAGAGATAGCCTCTACTTTTTCAAAGAGTTTATCCTGTCTGTCCTTGCACTCATCGCATTCGCAATGAGAACATGGGGGTGAAGAGGGGTGAGAGGGACCTGTGTAAAGGTTAAAAGGGGTGTTTTCAAACATATTTATTCTTTCTTGAACATCAACATGCTCATCATCACGAGTGGTAGCAGCATCAGCATGCCTGCCACCAACACCAACAACTCCACCAGAAGAAGCACCCGGATCTGCCTTAGTAAAAGGTTGGTCATGAAGAGCCTCAACATTAGGCTGACCTTGCCTAACTGCTCTTCTTATGGTTGTTGCTCCAGCCAATTCCTTCTTTATTAACTCCACCGTTGGGTCTACAATAGTATCAACATGACCTAGAGTAATATAAGAAGTCATCACCAACTCCTTCTCAGTAGGCACAATCCATAAATGCATAACCTATAAAAAAGAAAAAAAAGACAGATGCATTTAAATCATATAATATAATAATTTTCACAGTTGGGATACATTTAAAAAAAAACTCATCCGTTGCATAGTTTGCAGTATATGGTTAAAATTCGTTTGAGTCTGGTTCAGAGAAATAGAGTAACACATGGATAATCTGATGCAAAATATCAATCATCTGTTGCAATAACTGCACAAGACGGGTAATCTGTTATGCAACAGATGATCTGTACGTCGCAATAGATGAACGAAATATTATCAAGTTAAATATCTGTTACATAATTTTCAGTAGATGGTTAATCTTTTAGGAGTCGGGTTCAGAGAACCAAAGCCACAGATGGGTAATCTGATGCAAGATATACCCCGTCGCAACAGATGTCCCATCAGGTGCATCAGATATCATATCTCATGTACCAGATATAACATCTGTTCAATATATTTCTTATCTTTGAGTAGAATTATTTTACTTAAAGAAGACGTACTGCATCATCCAAAAGGTTAAAGAGATCAGCCTTCTTAATATTGGTGTTGCTCTTTGCAGCCAACCACCTAAACATCCTTGGATGAGAAACCTCATCTGGATAATCCATTAACTGTTTTCGGAGGGGAGAAATGGCTTCAAATGCCCAAGCCTAAAAAGTGTAAACAGGAAGCAAGCAAAAAAAATCATAATAACTATATTCAATATAAATTAATGGATAAGTAAAATTAGTGATTAATTTTACCATGAAAGCCCAAGGAAAGCCGTATAATGTGGTCGTCCCTAAGGATAAATTTGTCAGTAAATATTGGACAGTCAAGTAGAAGTTGTCATATCCCCAGGGATAATTGTTGAATTTATCAAAATCTTCAGCATGCGCCAACAAATCATCTTCTAGGACCTTGTTGATGTCTCTTGCCAATATAACCGAATGGGCAAACCAAACTAAGCACAATTGCTCCCTGTACTGCTCTGGTATGGTTTTATCCTCAAAATCTATCAACAAATCCGATGCTTTGTAACCACGTCGAGCAATGTCCAACAACCCATCTATTTTTTCCTTGCATTTTCTTGCCTTGGATCTTTTACGGGGTGATGGTCCTTCTGGACGATGGCATCTCAGGCCCATCACTATGGCAAACTCTTGCAAGCCAAAACAAACAGGCATGCCACAGTAGTTGATCCAAATTTTATCCATCTTTTTTTTGCCCCCCTCCTCCGGATCTTTATCATCCCCCGTGTACTTGATCCTATGCTTGAGAAGACCATATACCATCGTCATAGGAAAATGGATACGGGCAGAGGGGTCCTCAGATAGCTCAAGAAAGCGTCCAAGCAGCTTTTCTTAAAAAGTCCGCCTATGTTTTCGTTCTTCATAATTTTCATAAAATGTTCAAAAATTTTCCTCATCTACATTTAAGTACAATTTGACCAGTTAGTTGTTTTCCTTCTAGGTCATTTATCGGCATCGCAACTTCAAACCTGTCAATACTAAAAGTTTTGACAGGATCATGCTGGGATGTCGATATTAACTCAAGCCCCGTCGGTGATCCATTATTATCATGTTGATGATCGTCCTCTTTCTCTTTCTGACTCTCTAATTCCTCCCCTTTCTCACTTTCATTTTCTTCATCACTATCTACGGACTCTTGTCCACCTCCCTCAATATTGTTTTCACATCTCTCCTCAGCTTCACTTTTCCCTGATTGAGATTGTTCAGGAAGCTCCTGCGAATCTCTCTGTGTTATAGCCTTTTTTTTTTAGTGGTCAGACGTTGATCCACTTTCACTTTCTTTTCTTTTGGGAGACATGTTTTACCTACAGACAAAGAAAAACAAAAATTACATTATAGTTGATGTATGCATAGATTTTAAAAAATACATTACAAACACCACGAATACCGACACACCAACAACCACCACCACAACCACCACCAACCAATGCCAATAAACAAACAAACACCACGAATACCGAAACCAACACAAATACCACCAACCAATGCCACCACTGGTGCCACCACGACGACCACAAACACCACTACCACCACCAACACCAACACCATCCAACTATACCACGACAGTCAACGGAACACTGCAATGGAAACTAGGGATTTCTCTAGTTCTTCCTATGATTTTACCATCAAAACTCAAAATTATAAACCCATTCTCGAAGATAATACAACTAAAAGTTTTACTTTTCATCATTAACTTAAAAGCCCTTATTTTTTAGAAAAAAACAAATATAGAGCTCTTCTCAAACTCTGTTGCCTACGAAGACAAAGAAAATAAATGATACAAGCAAGAATGATGTCAAAAATAACACCTATGTGGTTGGAAATGAGAAGAAAATAGATCTGTTATGGAGGGTTGAGCAAATTTGTTGAGTAGTTATTGTATGTACTCTATTGTTGAGTGAGAATGAGACAGAAAGAGCCAGACCTCGAGATTTAAAATGATGAAAAGTTTTGTATGGGTTGATTTGTATGTTGGAAAAGAATGACAAGTAGTTTTGAAAATGTTAATTTGGTCTGAAATGATCTTAATTATTTTTAAAATCATAAAATATATGCATGATTTTTAAAATCATATGAAAACAATTGAAGTTGTAGTTGACCGAGTACTCTAGGAGGTGACACTGTGAAAACTCACCCCTGGTCCTAGATTAATCGATTTAGGAGTCTAACATATGAACTCAATTAAAATTTTAAAAAATAAATGTTCAACATGTTGTGTTAGATTTCTCATCTGTTGTAAATTATTAATCAGATTAGGTAACAACAGATTACGAATCTGATGTAAATTATCAAACAGATTAAGTCATCTGTTGCGACAGATTACCCATCTGTTGTAAATTATCAAATGGATTGTCATATGTCGCAACAGATTGCCCATATATTATAAATTATCAAATAGGCGCTGCCATCTATTGTGGCTGACCCTATGAGAACTTACCTCTAGTTCTAGATTAATCGATAGTTGACCTTATGAGAACTTACCCCTAGTCCCAGATTATTCAATCAAGGTATTAGTACCCTAGTCCTAGATTAATCAATTAAGGTATTAGTCTAACATATGAGGTAGTAAGAATCGATTCGGCTTAGAGTGATCGATCGCCGACTCTGGTCGGGAGGAACACAGTACCGTTTCATCATGCAATTGACAAAAGACTCAATTGAAGTTGTAGTTGACCCTATGAGAACTCACATTCAATTAAGGTATTAGTCTAACATATGAACTCAATTAAATTATATATAAACAAATATTCAACCTGTTACAACAGATGTCTGTTCTGTTGGATCAAATCAAACAGATTATGTAATCTGTTTCAATATATTACACATTTGTTGTAAACTATCATACAGATTAAGACATTTATTGCGATAGATCACAAATCAGTTGTAAACTATCAAATAGATTAAGTCATCTGTTGCAATAGATTACCCAGCTGTTGTAAATTATCAAATGGATTGAGTCATATGTTGAATAGATTACCCATCTATTGTAAATTATCAAATAGGTGCTGTCATCTATTGTAGTTGACATTATGAGAACTCATCCCTAGTCCTAGATCAATCAATTAAGGTATTAGTCTAATATATGAAGTAGTAAGAATCGGTTTGGCTCAGAGTGATCGATCGCCGACTCTGGTCGGGAGGAACACAGTACCGTCTCATCATGCAATTGACAAAAGACTCAATTGAAGTTGTAGTTGACCCTATATTCAATTAAGATATTAGTACCCTAGTCCAAGATTAATCAATTAAGGTATTAGTCTAACATATGAGGTAGTAAGAATCGGTTCAACTCAGAGTTATCGATCGACGACTCTAGTCGGGAGAAACGCAGTACCGTTTTATCATGCAATTGCCAAAAGACTCAATTGAAGTTGTAGTTGACCTTATGAGAACTCACCCCTAGTCCCAGATTATTCAATCAAGGTATTAGTACCCTAGTCCTAGATTAATCAATTAAGGTATTAGTCTAACATATGAGGTAGTAAGA
>NC_061113.1:231918387-232057380 GCF_002878395.1 Capsicum annuum
AGTGATCGATCGACGAATCTGGTTGGAGGAACGCAGTACCGTCTCATCATAAAATTGCCAAAAGACTCAATTAAATTTGTATTTGACCCTATGAGAACTTTAATTGAAATTATATATAAACAAATGTTCAAGCTATTGCAACATATGTCTGTTCTGTTGGATCAAATCAAATAGATTAGGTAATATGTTGCAACATATTACGCATCTGTTGTAAACTATCAAATATATTACGTTATTTGTTGTGACAGATCAAAAATCTGTTATAAACTATCAAACAGATTAAGTCATCTGTTGCACTTAAATATTTTTTGATTCTTTTTTTTATAAAGCAATTTAGGTATTTCATGTCCGAGATAAAATAGTTAAAATACTAAGGCGGTAAAAAATATTACTCAGTACAACTTTGATAACTCAAAAATCTCCTGAGTGAGTAGTCTTATCTGGTCTTTTCAATGTCACCGTCTCCTCGTGCCCCTCAAAAGTTATTAATGAATATTTAAAACCCCCCATATCTAGAACTCTCTTCTTCAGCCATAAAATAGTCTAGACTAGAATCAACTCATAACTATTCTTTATTCTTTATTCTCAATTATCTTTGTTGTTTTCTTTTTTCCTCTCTTTTCTCTCTTCTTTCGGATGAGGATCCTTTGGGATCTCGACCAATCAATATATTTTCTCAACTGAACTGGATGTTCTGATCCGTTTGCTTTTTTGACATTGCAGGTATGGTTCAAAGTTGCTCTTTTCATCTCGTCTTCTTCTTTGTATGTCATTTAAATTAGTTATTTATATCTATTGCTATCAATGATTTACCTATTATCAGTTTGCTATTTATTGAGAAAATTGAATGAAAGGTGACTTTTAAGTCTTGAATGAACGAACCGTTGTTTTTATTAAAATATGCAAAAAAATTCATCTGTTGAGAGAACTTAAAAAGCCTTGTTATCAGTATAGTTTTTTTTTATGTCTTTTGTTTTGTACTTTGGTGGTTCTGTTGTTGGGGGTGGTGGTTGTGTTGGAACATGTGATGTTTGTGTTGTGGATGGTGTTGGAACATATGGTGTTGTTTTGTGTGTTTCTTTGTTGTTGATGCTGTTGTTGGTAGTTTTGCAATAGTTTCCTCAACTGTTGCAACTGATGAATCAGCTGTTGGAACAGACGGAGCAACTTTTTGAAGAAATACCAGTAGCAAGGCTGGTTTGATTTATTCCAACAGATGACCTATCTGTTGTAACATGTCATCCTTCCTTTGCAAACGATGCCTCATTGATTGAATAGATGGGTAATATGTTGCATCATATTGGTCATCTGTTGATTCACTCAATTTTATGTTACCCTTTTGTAATGTTCTTTTTGTTCTTCTCTTGTTTGACATCAAATGTATTTCTCTTGTTTGCAGACAAAAGGAAGTGAAATTGGATCCACTTTTGCTCGGCCAGCATTAAAAGCTAGAGTAAAGATGGGTTCGGAGAAATAAGCTACTTGTAGATGGAACCACTTCATATATGGGAGGTATGTAGTACTGATCAATCTATCATGAATACATACATCCAGTACAATGATTTTGTGAATGTTTGTTCTTTACCTATTAGGCATTAATTCTTCAAACAAGATATGAAATTTTACAGTTAAGATTGTTAGGTTCAAACTGGCAAGGCTAAGGGGCCAAGATGGTGGTGTCGATACACCGTTATAATTTAATGATAGTTTATGCTCATGTTTTTGTGTCAGGTTTGGGGAAGGGTTCAAATTTTTGGTGGTAGTGTAAATATCCAATAGTGATTGGACCGGTTTTAATGGCACAATGGACTTCTTGAAAGGCTTTCGAAGCCTCGTAATGTAGCAAACAATGATAGAACCAATAGAAATTCCCCTGGTTCAAATTTATATGGATGGGTTGTTGGAGGAGACTATTATACAGCAGAAGGTGTTTGGGAGAAAACCTGTGCGGAAAGAGGGAGGTTGAGAAGGCCATATATTATCTTAGTACTTGTTTAAGAGGATACACAGGGTCGGAAGAAAAGTGTAGCGAAATTAGCTTACGAAATTGACATGAAAAATAAAAAAACTGGATGAGATGCGAATGTGAAAGTACATCCAAAATTAAAAATTCATCAGTCGTTGAAGAAAAAAAAAGAATGGTCAAGAGGAATTGACCCTGTGTATCCTCTTAAACAAGTACTAAGATGATATATGGCCTTCTCAACCTCCCTCTTCCCACACAGGTTTTCTCCCAAACACTTTCTGTTGTATAATAGTCTCCTCCACCAATCCATCCATAAAAATTTAGACCAGGGGAATTTCTATTGGTTCTATCGTTGTTTGCTACATTGTGAGGCTTCGAAGGCCTTTCCAGAAGTCCATTGTGCCATTAAAACCGGTCCAATCACTATTGAATATTTACACTGCCGCCAAAAATTTGAATCCTTCCCCAAACACAAAAACATATGCATGAATCGTGTCGTTAAATTATAACGGTGTATCGACACCACCGTCTTGGAACCCTTTGGCCTTATCAGTTCACACCTATCAAACTAAACTATATAATTCAGGATCTTGTTTGAAGGATCAGTGTCTAATCATCGATAAAAAACTGCATTCACAAAATCATTGCACTTTATGTGTCTTCACGGTAGCCTGATCAATAATATACATAACTCGCATGCATGAAAATGGGATCCATTGCACGCATCTTATTCTTCCTACTCCATCAGGACATTTCAGTGTTACTTATTCATCTTCATGAATGTGATGACTATTAAAATGGAGGTGTGAAGAGTCGGGATTTTTTATCTTAACACATTCAAAACAGCTGATGAATCAAAATCTCCATCTGTTGCAACTGACGAATCAGCTGTTGGAAGAAATCAAAATATCTCCTCCAAACATATGGTCCATCTGTCGCAACAGATAATCTATATGTTGCAACAGATGGTAAATCTATTGCGATAGACCTGACTTTTTTTTTAATTAATCTGCACGTATGTGATTACTTTTTTCTAAATATGTTTGTTTCAATTTAGTTTTCCTATGTATAAAATCAAGAGAATTTTATTATATTCTTTCAAGATTATCCCTATTATTAAATGACTACATAAACTATATTATTCACATTTATACTTTCTAGTCATAATTAATAAGGCCAATTTGGTAAAACAATCACCTAATTTATATTTTTATTAATTGGTGTGCCAAGCCCATGGGGCCCAACTAATATGTAACGGAGGGACTATTAAAAAGAGGTGAAGACTTTTTATCTCACACATTTAAAACAGCTAATGAATCGAATACTCCATCTGTTGAAACTGAAACTAATGAATTAGCTGTCAGAAGATATCAAAACATCTCCTCCAACTTATACATACTGTCCATCTGTTACAACAGATAATACATAAGTTGCATCAGATGTCTTATTTGTTGCATATACAAACCATCTATTCCAACAGATGGTAAATCTGTTTTGACAGCCGTCTGTTGCACATTCAATCCATCCATCTGTTGCAACATATGCTAAATATGTTAAAAATGTTGGACAATATGTTGAAACAACTCAATAATAACTGCTTTTATCGAGTCTCAAACCGCTATGAAAAGGTAAGAAGTAAATAGTGTAAAATAAAAAGTCGCGACTTTTCACAGAAAACAACATGCCACCAGTTTGAATGTAATTAATACAATGGAGCTGGACAGTTCTGCCTTTTGGCCTGACACGTCCAAATTATATTATAGGTCCCTCAATCTTCATTCAACTTTATTTATTTCTTGCATTTTTTTCTTTCGTGTGACATCTTCAACCACTTCTCTTCAAAGAGCATATTCCTTTCTCATTGAGGTAAGTTTTTTTTGGCATAAATTTACCAGTTGATCGTATACGTTGTATTACATGGTGAACATTTTTCTTTATATTTGTCAATTCATGCGTGTTCTCAATATGGCTGATCCTTTTTCGGATATTGCTATTCTACGCGACACAGTGCGGGAACTTCAAAGGAATGTTAATGAACTATTGAGCGAGTTGGTCGCTGTGAGAGTGACAATGTTCAGAGAGATACAGAGGCTGATGAGAGCCCTGCTGCTGCGAGTTGATTGGTCGGCTGTCATTAATGATGATAATGATAATAATAATTAGAATGTGTTTTTTCTTTTAGTGTATGTATTTTAATTTTTCTATAGTTGATCTATGCCTAATGTATTTTATTTTTCATTTAATGAAAAATTTACTTTTAGTCAGACTTTGGCGTTTTAATTCTTATTCAATTTTCCTTCTGTTTTCTTCTAATCTAATACATGTTAACATGTCGACGGTTAGAGGCAATGTTGAATCCAGTAGCACTAGCAATTTTGACTTTTGAGTTCTTTCAATAGTTGGAACCGATTGGTCATCTGTTGGGTTTCAACAGATTATCCATCTGTTTCAACAGATTTTTATCTGTTGGAGGAAAGCATTCCAGTTATTTGTGCAACTATTGAGAATAATTGTGGTCTGCTGTATTACTTAAGTTCATGTTTTGCCTCATTTTATTGATGCACAAGTTATTTAAAAAAAAAGACATTTTATATATAATAAATGATAACATTAGGTTCACAACAATGAGTTAAATATATAAAAGTCCACAACAAACAACAACACAAGTTTCTGCAATTACAACGATCATGGTGGATTATGATTCGGGCATGTAGTTCGTTTGTGGGTAGCGCACTTACATATGGAGCACTTGTTTCTTCTTAATAAAAATGATTATCCAACTCCACACCTTCTTTTATATGGCTTTCTTCCCGATTTGATAGTGCTCGGGTCAATATATTGAGGAGGTATTAATCTCCCCATAAGCTCTACTTGAACAACCCAAGATTCTTCAGGAGGCACCAGAGTAAATGCCCACTATATACCATTTCATATTTTTCCACTGAATAATATTGAAAGGAGTGATCGTAACCTTCTGGTCTATATTTATGGACGTATTGAGCTCGAAGGACTGCCATAGCATGTTGTCAAGGTATTTTGTCCAAGTCAAAAACTCTACACGTACAAGATCTTGTTTGAAGATCGACCGTGGCAGCATCACCATGACCGGTGATATGAAATTTGTAATCTGCTATTTTATGAGAGAATAACCTATTCCCCAAAATGATGTTCGTTGATATTTTCTTTTTGATTTTGAGAACAAATTGGGTTCTTTTTTCTGGGCACTTGAACTGCACACGCCTTTCGTTAAAACAATCGATATATTTCTCGCTTATTTTTTCAAACATAGCCTTGATGGGAAATTCTCTTTCATTGCCAAACAATGAATTCACCGATTCAACTATGGTTGATGTCATAATATTGTACCTATAAAAAAGAATCACTTAGTACTACATCAAACTAAACTTGTAAATCAAACAAGACATTAAATTCATAAGAATATACCTATTTGCTGGACAGAATGCTCGGCTCCATCTCTCGAAACCGACACGTGCAAGAAATTCTGCTACCTTGGGATTCACATCCGCTATTTGATTGAAATGGTCTAAAAACTTCTCTCTACTATATGCTTTAGATGCTCTATAAAAAAGGGTGACGACCCTTTCGTTGTGATAGTTGTTTCGAATGTTCTCTCCAAGATGCCTGATGCAACAACCAAAGTAATCTGAAGTGAAGAAAAGTGAACCCATCTTTGGAATACTTGGATGCCTATCCGATACAAAACATAACTCTTCAGTATCTTCCACGCAGCATCGCAGTTGTTCAAAAAAACTCCATAAGAGGCATCACATTCCTTTTCCACTACACAAAAAACGACAGGAAAGATGTGATTCTCCTCATCCTGCGCCACCGTCACTAGCAGAACTCCATTATACCTGCTTCTCAAGAAGGTACCGTCGACGGCTATGCCTTTTCTCAAATGTCAAAAACTTTGAATCCAAGCACCATAGGATACAAAAAAGTACTTGAACCTTCCATTTTCATCCAGATGCAATGTCGTCTTACTTTTGGGATTTGTGGACTCAATCATGTAACGGTAAGCATCCAAGACTTCATACCCATGCTCGAGTGTCCCCCGAACCAGGTCGTTGGCAATCTCCATGGTCGTCTATACCTTCCAATAACTGACCAGGACACCCAAATCCATAAGGGGTTGATTGGACATAAGCCTTGTTGAAGGGCCTTTTCCATCGGGGAAACTGCTCCTGAAATATTCACCGAGGACCTTTGCCGTGGCGTAAGGATTTGGCCCGAGATGTGCTCCGAACCACATGTGTGATGCATTTCATGTTTATGAATGATGAATCTATCAGAACTTGTGTACTTCACCCCTCTCAACCACCACTTGCAGTTCGAATTAGCACATTTGAAGCAAAAGACACTGCTCGAATTAATTTCCTTCTTTATTCTAAAATCTTTTTTCACCCAAGAAATAAACAAAGTGTTAGATAGTTCAGTCTTGTCCTTGAATGGCATTCCAATAAAAAAGTCGGTCCCGTCGTCTTGAAGATTTCCAGATTGTGTTGATTGATAAAAACTGCCCATCATATTAGTCGCATCAACGGGCATAGGTGTTTGATCATCATCTGCAATATTCATGTCTAGATCATCCAACCTATCATTAAAGAAATCTTTTTTTTCTTCTTCTTCTTCTTCTTCTTCTTCTTCTTATTCTACGTTTTGGTTCCCATTCTTTCTCGTCTTTTCAACTATGTACACCCTTAACACCGGCCTGGTTGAATCACTTAGATAAGAATGCAACTGAACCTGATCGGTTATCTTGAAAGGTAGTACCCTCTGATTTTCAAAGGACCTGTGCATGTAGCTGATGGCGAATTCTTCCTCTTGACAATTCAGTCCACAAAAGCTGATGATTAAGTTCACAAAATCATCATACGAAACATCACTTTGGACTGGCATAACTATCGTCTCTAGTATTTCATCCTCCTTCCAGTGCCATACATATCGATTGCTCTTCTCGACCCAATTACCATGACAATCCACCCCTATTGTTATTAATCCCTCCATTAGTGGTACCTAAATAAAGTCATTTGTTAAGAAAAGTTGATAGTGATTTCATAGTGCCGTGAATAAATCCCAACAGATGTGTTATCTGTTGCAATAGGTAAGTGATGAGTCGCAATAGATTCTTACCTGTTGGGATTCATGTTACGGGTTTGAATATTTATTGCAACAGATGAATCGCCTGTTGGAATTGATGTTATAACTAAATCACCTCTGAAGCTGATTCCAATAGATGAGTGACAGTTGTAACAGATAATTAACCTGTTGCGACAGATGACTTACCTGATGCAACAGGTTATTAATCTGTTGTAACCTATGTTAGAATCGTGTTCAGGTTCTGTTGCAATATGTAATTAATCTGTTGCAACATATATGTCAAATGTTGCAACAAATGAGCCATCTGTTTAAACATGAATCCAACATATCAGTCTTCCTTTGAAACAGATGTCTCATCTGTCGCAATAGATGATTTATCTGTTTAAACAGATGGATTTTATGTTGGATTCATGATTGAGTTCTATCCATTATTGGAAAACAACAACACAATAACAGTTACCCAGATGATAAATTCAACTAAAAATCATAATTTGACTTACCAACGTCTCCTATGAAGTAATGCCAAAGTGAAAAGTGATGTTAGAAATAAAATTTGACCTAAGAAATTGGTCAAATAGCAACAGTAGCGGTAACAACAACAACAACAAATGGTCTACAAGAACAAGATGAAGATGATAATGAAGTATAAGATGATGATAATGAAGCAGAAGATGATGAATGAAGCAGTAGCAACAATGAACAACAAAAATCGCTAAGAGAGAGAGATCAACAAAGGGTGAGAAGAGAGAAAAAGACCCTTTTTTTCCCTCCGTTTTCCGTTATATAGGCTAACATTTGGATCAAAGTGTAAATTTAAAAACTTATGGGTTATTTTCAAACTTTCCTAACTTTCTTAATCCATAATAAAGTAATTGCCACCTCCACCTAATAATTAAGACTTGTGTCATCTACACCTCATTTTAAAACTCTTTTATCACCTATGACCGAAACCCCCAACTTTCTCTATATGCAATTTTCATGTTTCTTTGTTTGATTGCGCTTATGAATCTGACTAAAGATATTTTATTGATTTAGTAGTATGTATGACGGCTATTGATTTTCTATTTTTTATAGGAATTATGTATCATATGTAATTTTCAGATTTTTATTATTCTACCCTCGATCTTTTTGTTTTACTCTTTCTCTTTTTGCAAGAATGAACAAAGTCTTTGCAACATTTTTCAAAATTTGATAATTCAGTGCTAGTAAGAAGGAGTAATGAATTATTAAAGGTACAATGGGGAAAAATTGTTTTGTCTTGATTAATGAAAAAAAGACAAGTAAAATGAGAAATCAAATTATTTGGGACAGATAATTTGGGATGGAGGGAGTATATTGCTAATTATGTACTCCCTCCGTCCCAAATTTTCTAATTTGATTTCTCATTTTAGTTTTTTTTTTTCATTAATCAAGACAAGATAATATTTTTTTTCAGTATACCCTTAGTAATTGATTACTCCTTGTTACTACCATTGAATTATCAAATCTTGAAAAATGTTGCAAAGACTTTGGTAATGCTATAATCCTAATTATTCATGCAAAAAGTGCTTTGGTATCAGCCATATAATAACTCCATCAATATTGGAACTAACAACATGATACAATTAATAGGGGTAAAATGGTAAAGTTACATTATCAGTCATTATTTTCTTAATAGTTGTGTCATCTTAATTTTGAAATGGATAATTTCAGATGCAGAGGAAAAAAGAATGAGAATGAGCTTTTGCAGCGACATCAAGGCATTTACGAAGATAATTAATCTTTTTAGTGACAATCGTTTAATTTTTATTTTATTTTTACTTTTTAAAAAACGATAAGTCAAATGATGAGTAGTGACATTCACCTTCAAAGTTTGTCTTAATACTATTCGAAATAAGAAATTTTATCCTCCATTTCATATTTTACACAAACTTCTCGCATATAGCAAAGTGATTCAGAATTTCAGATTATGCAAAACAAAATACACTAAAACATTATCATATTTAAATATATCGAATAAGAAATTGGTACTTAGTTCAAATTAAAAAACAAGTTGGGAAAGAGGAGAAATATAACAACATTCAGTTTGAATTTTTTTTTATCCTTCTGCAAATTGATAGATAATTGGTCTCATAGAATTTAAAAAAAAAAAAAATTGCTCCAAAAAATATACTTACAATTTTAAGTGAAATTTTTTCAATAAATAGACCGAAATATAGTAACATTTAACAGTGTAAGATGGAAAGATTGCATTATTTTTAATTTATTTCTTTACAAAATGTTTTAAAGTTCAAATTAGTAAACCATGTGCTAGCTACCACTTTTAAACACGTAAAGAAAGTCCAAGCTAATAAGTTAAAACAATTATATTATTCGCCGGCGCTGCCTCCATCGAAGAATAGTTTAACACATAGCATGGATTCGCTCAACCGTTTCAATATTTTTTTTTTGGTACTGTTACAAAAAATTAAAGGGACATATATATAATTTGTTCTTGCAATATACAATCAAGTGTAGATTTTTTAATTATATTAGCAATATATTTCACGTATAATTAATTTAACACACTCATTAGAAACATCATTAGAAAATGTCAAATAAGATACAAACTATCAATAATATCGATGTACTTTATAAAATAATAATATTATCTCCAATTCATCTTAAGCGGGTGTTGTCACATTTATTAAAACTTATTTGAAATTATTGCCAACTAAGCAGATGTGGTTAGTTTAGGGCATTCTTATTTTTAACTAAAAATTACACAAATATACAATTTATGTTTTCAATATTACAAAACATCCCAATTCCCTAAATATATTACAAAAATTTTAACATATACACAAAATGTTATGTATATATCGATTATGTTATGTATATTAATAGGGAGAGACAGTAAAGTAATTAAAAAGGTGAGAGAAAGTGTAATTACTTTTAAAGGGGTTGGTATTTATGTTATTTATACTTTTTTTTTAATGCTGGGATGATTTATAGAAAACTTTCTTATAATAATTGAAGAGTTAATACATAAAAATGACCCTAAACTTGACACAAAATTATAACTTTGATCTTAAACTTTGATAGTGCACAAATAGGACCTTTAACTATTCAAAACCTGAACAAATATGACCTCCAATTTTGCAACCCCATGCGTGAATCTCACTCGCGCCTACGTGGAAAGGTAATCCAATCACACGATGCCACATCGTTAAAAGGGCTGACTTGGAGAGAGGTCATATTTGTGCAGTTTTAAATAGTTAAAGGTCATATTTGTGCACTGTCAAAGTTTTGCTTTTTGTGTTAAAACGACGTCGTTATTATTATTATTATTATTATTATTATTATTATTGTTGTTGTTGTTGTTATTATTATTATTATAATAATAATAATTTTTTTTTATTTCTATAGTAGCAGTACCTAACTTTTTTTTAATTTAAAAAAATTATTATTATTATTATTATTTTTATTTATTTCTATAGCAACAACACCTAATTTTTTTTTTAATTAAAAAAAACAGCTACTAGCAGGGATCGAACCCGCACAGTAAGCTGAAGGAAGCGCACAAGAAGAGCAAATAACACCACTGGGCTATCTAAGTGCCTTGTTTCATGTGGTTCAACATTAATATACATACATAAATATACATTTTCTATCTTATATATATACAACATAATTTTTTTACCGAGGGGGTTCAGGTGAACCCCATGGCAACCACGTAGGTCTGTCCCTCGTTAATTTAATAACGTTAATTTAATAACATTTTAATTACGTTAATTTGATAACGTTAGTTTAATGTACTACTACTATCCTTAATAACATTAATTTAATAACGTTTTATTAAAACTATAATTTTTTTTATTATTAGTATGGTTTCATCTTTAATTTAATATTTAAATAAATAATATTTAGATATATTATATAACTTAAATTCGTCCTCTGCTTTATAATATATATACATACCCCGCTTGATTTTTTCGTATGAGGTTGACCCGCCTAATTAATAAATCTTCAATATTACTCTTTTTTCACAATGACAAAAGAAATTAGATGTCATTTTCATCTTTGAGCCGAAAATAATGAAAAAATAATAGTGAAGAGTCATTTAAAGGTCATATTTGTGCAGTTTTGAATAGTTAAAGGTCATATTTGTGCACTGTCAAAGTTTAAGGTTTTATTTATGTATTATGTCCTTAAATTTTAAATTGGACGCACTCAGTTTACGTGTTAAATACGCGTTTTGCCACGTAGGATTAGAGGTTATATTTGTGTAATTTTGAATAATTAAAGGTCATATTTATGTATTATCAAAATTTAAGGTCAAAGTTATAATTTGATGTAAAGTTTAGGATGTCTATTTACTCATAATAATTGAATGGCTTTGAACTTTGGTGGATTATTTTCACTACATGGATGACCATCCACGTAATTAACTTGGCAATAGGAATAGAATTTCATTTCTGCATTACCAAAAAAAACAAACAAAGAATTTCATTTCTAAGCTTGCTTATTGTTCAAACTTATATTTTTCACGTCTTCCCCCTTTTCTCAATCTACTACTCCGTTTTATTCAAAATAAATAAATTTTTGAACTGATTCTCAATATTTAAGATAAGTGAATTATTCCTTTTTCAAGAGATATATTGAATTTTTTTTTTAATTTTATCGTTCAGTTATACTTTCTAGATTATGAATTTCAAAAACTTAATCAACTTTATTTTAATATGGCTAAAAATTTAAAAATTATTTGATGATATCAGAAAGAATAAATATTAAAAATAAAATATAGTTTATTTTCTAAATTCGTCTCTTTAATAGGTGCGCAGTGAGATAAAAATCATTTATTTTCAACTCAAGACTCAAGTGAGTATTAACGAGTGTTGTTTCACCGAAAAAAAAAAAAAAGAGTATTAATGAGTGTTGCTTTCAAGGACATACTATATTACATTTATTTATTTTGCATTGTTGAGCAAAAATCCCAAGGGACCACACAACCACTTGAACTTGTTTAATAGTAAAAGACAACGGAATTGGATTAAAAAAGATAAATAAGTTATCTAATTAAGTAGGAATTTTTTAATTTTTTAAATTAAGTGGGAGGGATAAATTTTTTTTTAATTTTTTTCGTTCTAATAATTTGTCCCAGTTGTAGAATAATTTTGGTAGTTGTTTAACAACTTTGTGAGTTGTTCAATAACTAGGCGTAATTATTCGACAACTGAGAGAATTTGTTCAATAACTGCACAAAATTATTCAGACAACTAACGTAATTATCCCACAACTATCCTAGTTGTTCAACAAACTTAATTTTTTTTTTTAGAAACAAGTTTGTGGAACCCGCTTATGTTTTTTTAATCGGAAACTTGCCGTATTTTTCTCAAAAGGGAACAAACATGTCTGAGGGGTCATGTGGCTTCTTTTTTAGGTTTCAAGAACTCAAAGTTTAGCTACTTTCAACACATAGTTTACTTTTCAGCTTCTTTTCTTCTTTATTTGGGAGATCTGATATTATTATTTCCTCCTTAATTCTCTTTCTAACAACAAACTGCAGCATTGAATGTGATTTTCGCTGGATCTTTCTTTGTTAAGTCAATTTGCTAAATATTGCTGCTATGCATTTGATGAGGCATACAACTCTTTACTAGCTCTTGCTTTTCGTGTTCGTTCTCTCAATTCCATGTTTTGTTTGATCTAGGAGATGGCTTATGTTGCTGTGATTTCTCTGGTAGGAACTTTGAAGCAACTGGTGCAGCTAAAGCCACATTGGATAAGTGATGATACAAGAAAAATGGTGGACTCTCTCCTTGAAAGTCTTGAATATTTCCGAGACTTCCTTGAGAACAAAGGCCAGAGATGGCGGGACTACTGTGCTAAGGTTAAAGAGTTGGAGAGAGAGATCAGAAGTGCAGTCAGTGAAGCAGAGGATGTGATAGAGCTAGAGATATATAAAATAAAAGAAGTGGAAAAAGGAAAAGCAAGAGAGGCATTATGTGAAGTTGTCTCCTCTTGTCGAAAAGATTGATGTTATGAAGAGGGACGTGATGAGAGATAGTTTTGTTACAAATGAGGATCTGCAAACTGGTGATTTGCTGTTGCCTGGTCATTCATCCAGACATGTTGCAAAACTGAATCCAGAAACTGTTGTGGTGGGTCTCGAAGATGACCTCATGGGAATCATTAGAAGACTAAAAGGGTCGATGTCTAGTCGAGAGGTTATCCCCATTCTGGGAATGGGGGCATAGGCAAAACAACTCTTGCAAAAATGGCATATGATGATCCTGAAATCAGGGATCACTTTGACATGCATATTTGGGTGACTCTATCTCAAGAATACCACACTAGAGATTTGTTGTTAGGCGTTCTTTCGTGTGTTTCAAACGATCAGATCAAACAAGAGACGATGATGATGATGATAAATTGATGGATAGGATATTCAAAAAGTTAAAGGGTCGAAGGTATCTTGTTGTCATGGACGATATTTGGAGTAATGACGTCTGGGATCTTATGTCAAGAACTTTTCCAGACGATGATAATGGTAGTCGAATTGTTTTGACAAGTAGGCTCAGAGGTGTGGCGATGCATGCTGACCCTGATAGCCCGCCTCATGAGGTAAGCCTCTTGAATGCAGATGACAGTTGGAAGTTACTTAGTGAAAAGGTGTTTGGGGCACAACAAGTTTGTCCTGATGAATTAGAGGATATAGGGAAGCAAGTAGCACAGAGATGCCAAGGACTACCATTAGCTCTTCTAGTTGTTGCGGGGCATCTTTTTAAAATTGGAAGGACACTAGAAAGTTGGAAAGATGTTGCCAAAAGTGTCAGTAAAGTTGTTGTTAATGAATCAGATAGTTGTCTAGGAGTGCTTGCTATGAGTTATAATTACTTACCTAATCATCTTAAACCATGTTTTCTCTACATGGGAGTCTTTCCAGAAGATAGTGATGTTAACATAGAGAGTTTGATCAACTTATGGGTTTCTGAGGGTTTCCTATGGGAAGAATTAGTGGGAAGAGATTGTTTGGAGGATCTTGTTAGCAGGAATCTGATAATGGTTAGAAACCGGAGATTTAATGGCGAGTGGAAAACGTGTGGTGTCCATGATCTTGTTCGCGACTTAATATTAAGAGAAGCTGAGAAAGAGAAGTTCTTGCAGGTTACTAAAGATCCTTCAGCAAAGATGATTCATGTTCGTCGCTACAGCTTCCATTCAAGCATTTATCAGGATGATTGCTTGGAGTCTTCATCAAGTGATCATCTCACTCGCACTTTGCACTTCTTCTGTTCATTAGGTTCTGAACAAGTCCCTCTTATGGCGTGCTTCAAATTGCTAAGAGTGTTAGCAGTCGTTCAATATGGTTTTGAAGAGTTCCCACTGGTGATAACAAAATTATTACATCTGAGGTACCTTCAATTAGGCTATTGTGATGATCCTCACTGTTCTTTGTCAGAGCTTTATAATCTGCAGATCTTCATTGTTCGAAGCCTAGGTCATAATCCTCCAACTATACATAAGACTATTTGGCGAATGAAACATTTAAGGCATCTTCAGGTGAGTCATTCAATTTTTCTCCCCAAAATTCCATCAAAGCTGCAGAATTTGGAGGGACTTTCCTGTCTAAGCATGTCTAGCTGTACTTTTGAGTTGTTTTCTGCTATTCCAAATCTTAAGACGCTTACACTTCATGGACGTCAGAAGGATTGCCAAGGTGAGAAGATGTCTGAGCACCTAAATAACCTTTCCTGTTTAAAAAGACTCGAACAACTGAAGATAACCTTTACTTGTTCCCAATCCCATGCAAGTATAATTTGCCAGCATCTCTGAAGAGGTTGACTTTAAGCTATACTTTCTTGCCTTGGGAAGACATGGCAAATATTGTGAAGCTGCCAAAACTGGAAGTGCTAAAAATTAAAAACTATGGATTCTATGGTGATGTATGGAGATTAAATGATCGAGAAATTTTCAATCAACTTAAGTTCCTCCTAATTAGGACAATGATCTGATGCAGTGGAAAGCTGGCAGTGTTAACTTCCCAATGCTGCAACGCCTAGTTCTGAGAACATGCATATACCTGCAGGAAATCCCTAAAGACTTTGGGGAAATTTATACCTTGGAGTCGATTGAGCTGTATAATTACAGAAGATCTGCAGCAAATTCCGTGAATGAAATTCAAGAACAAGAAAGCATGGGGAATGACTGCCTTGATGTCCTCATCGATGATTGTAGGTAAGACTCAAATTGTCTCAAATAATTGTTCACAAATCAGTTTTTTTTTTTAAATGCGTCATTATTTTACGTGTCTTGTGATGCTTTGGACATCATTGATATGCTTCAAGCATAATGATGATGAGTTCCTTCTCCTTGCAGTAGAGGAGCTGATCATGCAAGTTAATGGAATGCGGTGTGCATGTGATGACTCTCAAGCAATGAGACCACTTGCAACATGTTCAACTTTAGTTTCTTTTCTATTTCTTACGATGCTAGACGGCCCATGGCCCGTGTCAGTGCGATCCACGGACATTTCCTGAACATTGTCGTACAAAAAATCTAATACTGAGAAAGATTATTTTGAGCTTGGTTGTATTATTTAGCAGGACTATCGAAAAAAATCATTAAGCTAATAGTTTGTTAATAACAAAAATGAACGGCAGGCTTCATGGAGCCAAGAACAGAGCACTTTGCAGGGAAGGCGGACATGTTGTCACATATATAAACCTGCAATCAGTTCAAAACCCATGTACCAACAATCTCTAAAGTCCCGGACTAATATCAAATTAGACTTTAAGCAGTTGATAACTTTTGCGTTAGAATTACAGTTGAGACCAAAAGGAAGAAGAATAGAGAGGCAAAGCATGTGGGAAAGAGACAAACATAGAGAAGCAGAAGACATAGGGGTCTAAAAGAGAGGTATGCTTTGATTACACAACCAGAATATATGTGTTATTACTCTGGTTAATGAAGTGAGATTGCAGTCAAATCGGAACATAAAGGAGATTAGGAGAATATAGTTTCGAAACTACTCTTCCTCGAACTTCTGTCTGTCATTATTTAGCGTAATAACCTTTCTTTGCACTAGGTAAAACAGACCCCGTTAATGATACAAACAACCTGTTCACATGCCACTTTAACTTGTAGATGAAAGGATAATAACAGCACAAACTGCAGTTTTATTACTGACTTCCTGATAGCCAAGCACCATTACAGAAACAAGCGAGGAAAAAACTGCCAAAAAATGGACCATGGCATATGAATCCTCGACATTGTACAGACAATACTGGGAAAAACAACCCTTCTCGATAATGTATTAAAATTACAAAATGCACACAGCAATGAAGCACTGGTTCACAACTCGCATATCTTCGTCCTTACAGCTTTGAAGCTGCAGCCTTGTCTAAAAACCAGACCAATTCTCCTTCAGGTGAAACCATTTGCACAGGCAGCACATCTGAACTTTTACTATCACCTAGCGATTTATGCACTACATCTGCCTTCCCAACGCCTGCTACAACAAGTGCGATATTTGCAGATGAGTTTATCACAGGAAATGTAAATGTAATCCTATCTGGCGGAGGTTTTGGGGAGTCCTTGATGAAGGTGACCCACTTCTCTTTCTCATGGACAAGAGGGTGCCCGGGAAACAAGGAAGCAACATGTCCATCTGGACCCATACCCAATAGCATTACATCAAATTTTGGAAAACCACTCTCTTTAGAGATATCTACAATATTGTTCTTAACTAAGTGCCTTAGACAAGTCTCGTAATCATCTGCCGCAGCTTCTGGTGATAATGCATCATTTATGGCATACACATGACCAGCAGGAATAGGTATCTGTCCAAGAAAAGTAAAGGCGGGATAAGGAGTTTGGTATACAAAACTAAAGATGTGAAATGAGAACAATGATGAAGTAACAACTATCACCATTCATAAAAAGATCAAACAATGCAAGGCAATTCACATGTATGCAAGTACTAATGTACTATGAGCTATGAAATCCAAAATGATGCCCTTGGCAGCCATGCACCACCAGAAGGTCTTTTGTGATAAGATCTTTTTGTAGTTTAGTTCGGAACATCTTCATATTAGATACTCTGTTTTAGACCTGGTTGGACAGCCAATAAGATGTCATGGCAAGCCCATTTAACCTGATAGAGTTTCACAAAGGAAGTTCAATGAAGTGAGCAGGTCAAGATTGAAGCTGCAATTCAAACCCGCTTATATCACACTTAGCTGGAATTCAGCAAAGTCGACATAAGCTCGAGTGTGCAACTAATCTTATCAGCAGCTCATTAAATATCCAACGAGCACTTGAACTATATTGAATTACTTTTTCACTTGGTCCTCTAAATATTAACCCCACTGAACTCCTCTAGCTACAAAAATCTCCAAATCATTCTCATTAAGCAATCCTTACAACTGTAGATGCTTGCAGTATTTTGCTAATACTATAGAATTTTCTATAACACAAAAGTCCCCCACAAAAGAAAATGGGGACCTCAGTGATTGCTTGAAGTCTTTCATTGAAGGGCTTCAGGGTTGACAAGTTCTTTATATCAGGATTTTATGCATATATTGTGCAAACAAAAAGTACGATTTAATGTTGTTTATTCCGATTTCATATCTTTTTCAACAGAGTAAGTTTTTAATTGTTTTTTGTAAACTGGTAACTTACAGTGCAGGTTCTTTTCTAAAAATTAAATTGTGGTAATGTAGTGTTATCACCTATCCCCGGAAAAGTTATCTAAAACCTATTTGATACATACAGCATACCGGCACGGTTAGCTCCAAGATAGATATGATCATGTATACCAATTGATTGTCTATCTTTCTGGTGCATTATGAACAACCAATCGCGCCCCTCTCCACCCCCCCACACGAAAAGTCTAAAATCCACTTTCAAGTGACGCCTTTCTGCACTTACTTGAAAAGATGTTCAGTGATCATAGAAGGGAAGCCTCGGAGAAACGGTAAAGTTGTCTACATGTGACCTATAGGTCACAGGTTCGAGCCATGAAAGCAACCACTAATGTTTTCACACCCCTCGGGGTGCTGCCCTTCCCCTGACCTTGCGTGAACGCGGGATACTTGTGCACGGGGCTGCCCAGAAGTATATAATTTGATCTAGCTAACTGGTGTTGCTTTTCTATTAAATAAAAAGAGAGGGGATTAACTTTTTGTAGCAACGGAAGGGGGGTTATTTTCACTCCCCCTTCAAAACGAAAAGACTAAGAATGATGAATGGTTAATTTTGCACAACAGATCTCCACTTGATTAATCGAGAACGCAAAAAATAGGGTCAAGCTATAAGGAGCTAAAGCCAAATCGCCACATCACGAGGGGGAGAATAGGCGTCCTGATTGCATGGCTTAAGTCTTTTAAGTATATCAAAAGCTTCCCCTACACCTTGGCGGTAGGTTCTGCTTCCCTGTAACTTAAAGCTTTTTGCGAGCTCTCATTTTGCCTCATATGATAATTGGTTTTTGCTTTCTACTACTTCTACAATATACTTACTAATGAGGGTGTCTCCAGTCATTTTATTCCATTGCAAAACATATGTTTCTCTGAGAATGACAATACAAATTGTGCAAGTCTCAAATCTATGTGAGGAAACAAACAGTTTACACCTCCACTCCTAACCAACAACCACAACATGTTCAATCAAAAAACATTGCCTATCTTTGCTCTATCCAAGAACAGGCAGCTTATTCATGTTGCAGCTTAGCATAAGGATATATACTTCTCATTAGATTTTGGAACAGTAATTATCAAACCATATATTCAAGGTGCATCTGCACAAGTTTCTTCGTCAGAGAGATCTCAAGAAACTTAAAATAAATTTATTGCTAGTATGTTTGATCTATTAAGCACAGACAACGCAAAAAATGTGTTTAACAGTGGGAAATAAATGTAAATTTCATTTTAACAGGGCCATTAGTATCTTAAGCTAAGGCGCTGCGGAATTTACATGTTCTTTTAATCAAGCTGCGGAGCATTATATGTATGTAGTATACATAGCTTGCATTCCCTTTAACACTGGACTAACATATTTACTTCTCATCTATTCTCCCAAATGATTCATCTGGAGTTTATGAATGGGAAGCTTGATTATAACATGTGTATTCTCCATCAATACTCATATAGCGTCATAAAATGCAATAATCTCTCTTCACATTTCCCACTAAACTTTTTGTAGAGATTTGAGACCTTTAGCATAGCCCGTGATTCAAAAAATTCTGGAAATCTCGCACTTTTTTGATCGGGCAAACAAGTAAAAGATAACAAAGTTTTTTTTTTTTTTGGATAAAGGTAACATAGTAAAAGATAACAATAGTTGGGGAGAAACAACAAATATTTGGACGAGACCTGAGACATAATACTAGTGGAAAGCTAATGAAGACACCAAACATTGTGGCAGTACTAAATAAAATCCAATATATTGTAGAAAGAAAAATGTACCTTGGATAGAAAAGCATCATAAGCAAGCAAGTAATTGCTGTCAGGATGATCCTTTGGAACCACTCTCTCATCCACCCAGAAAACATGCCACTTTGACCAGTCTATTGAATCAATATATGGTCGCTCCACCAATTTCCTGTACTTTGCAACAAACATTAGCAACCCCAAATATCCCCAAAATAATACTCACTCTGTCCAATTTATGTGTCAAAGTTGAAATTTTGAGACTCAAACTTCTAAACTTTCAACCTAAACTCGGATGTAGAAGACTTATATTTTTTAAATAAAATTTATATATTTGAAAATGACTAAAAAGTAGCATAAACCACCAAAATTAACAACGACGACGATATACCCAGTGTGATCCTGCGAGTGGGGTCTGGGGAGGGTAGGATGTACGCAGACCTTACCACTACCATTGTAGGGTTGAGAGGTTGTTTTCGGTAGACCCTCGGCTCAAAAAAGCAAAGAAGTATGAGAGAAAAAGAAAGAGCAAAATAATATGCACAAAACAAGTGTAGAAACAGATATTAATACACATTGGAGAGAAAAGAGAAAGAAAGGGAAAAAAAAAAAAGAACGGAAGAAAAGGAAAGAAGAAAAACTATTTGATACCTAAGTCATGCTACTAAAAGTGCGAAAACACTCTACTTACCTACTACTCTTCCATCCCAATCATCCATCTCCTTGTCTTCCTATCTGGGTTCATGTCCTCAGTCAGTAGAAGTTGTGGCATATCCTGTCTAATCAATCACCTCACCAGTTCTTCTTTGGTCTACCTCTACCTCTTCTAACTCTTGTTATAGCCAACCCCTCACACCCTCCACCTCCTCACTGATGCATGGTTTCAAGACATACTAAATAGAAGTAATTAGTGCTACATTGTTAGCACTCAGAGAGCAGTTCTTTATTATAAAATAGAAATAACCAATAAGCACCGGCCACTTGTTACAGGCCTAAGGAAGATCTACATACAGATATTCTATCGACTAGTTGTACATCAAACCATTCAAAATTACATCACAGGGCATTTGTTAAATGTAAATATGTATAACTGAGAAAGCAGAAAACTTGAGGAAAGCAGGTGAATTAAAGCCTATTAATTACTTATCCAGTTACAGTTCTAGGATATTCTATCAATCATACTGGCTAGGAAGTACTTTTTCCGTTCATTTTTACTGGTCATATTTTGCTTCTCGAGAGTCAAACTGCATAAAACTTTGACAACACTTTTAATATATATTTTTTCCTAATATTAATATGAGAAGGATTGTGTGACGCCCCAAAGTTTTGGGGCCTGTCACTCACCAGGATTGGGCGTGCCAACTAGGCCGCAACCTTGTCAGCTATGCAGGCGGCATGTGCTGAGGGAATATGCTGAAGTCGAAGATGAGGCAAAGGGGCATAACATGAGGCAACAAGCATCTATATACGTTGCATGACATGTCCTAAGAGTGCCAATGTGATTTGGAGAGGGCTTGGTGTGAGCCCAAGGGGGCGGAGGCATGGTGAGGATCGTGTGCGGTGTTCGATGTCAGCGCCGTGCCATTTTGAGCTACAAGTGGAATCTAAGGATTCCGGTTTAGAGAGTTGATATTGATGGTACCTTATGTATGCTTACCAAATTTGGGGTCATTTGGAGTCCGTTTGGATAGGGGCTTGACTTGGCCAAAGTCCAGTGGCATTGTCGTAATTTGCTGATTGGTCCGAAGGCCATAACTCCTTCCATGTGTATGGGAATGGGGTGAAACTTCATGGAGGTGTGAAGGAAGTCAAGAGAAAGGAGTAGGAACAAACGGCACCCAATTTGAAGGTTGGATGAATGATCTAAGCCCCAGTATGATTCTCGGGCAAAATGATGTCTAGTGGCAGACATTGGGATTATTTATTTTAAGCATATATAAGGGGGGTATGAATGGTGACAGCCTACCAGCCTCCCCCGGGTGTGTCGACAGATGGCCACCCCAAGTGTGCTGCCTTGAGGGACAACCTCAAGGGCCTGCCTTGGCATGTCAAAGGAATGCGCAAGGTACTCATAGGGCTCGGGAACCCTATGGGCAACGCAAGGTCGGGTGGACTAGCGTTGGGCGTCGGAAAAGGCTAGAGGTTGGCTATATGAACCGACAAGCCCCGTGGGCTGTCTAAATGATGGAAGGATGCCTCCAAGCCGATAGAGCAATCGAGATACTCTCCCCAAGAGACTCGTGAGCTAACTTGTGAGCTTGGTCAAGGTTCAGCCAAGCGAGCAAGGGTCCGTTGGCCTAGACGCGCAGTTGTGGGGCGACACTGTGCTACGGAAGCTGGATACAAGTTGCGTGGGCTATGATTGGCTATGCCATAAGACATGAGAGGGCATATCTAAGAAAGACGCTTGAGACAAAGGCCAAGGATTGAGGGTTGCCCTACTCGGGCGAAGCAAAAGCCAAGTGCACATGCATGAGGCGATGTCAAGCTTGAGGATAGGACTGTGCATGCGATGGCAATGCTCAGGCCAAGGCAAGGGACGAGTACGTCCATAGCCATCCCCAGGAGCGCATATGGATGAGATCTACGGATTAACGGTGCGCCAGAAGAGTTGCTTATACGTTGGCTATGTCAGTCGACATATTGAAGGAGCGGCACCAAAGGGGGCAAGCCTCTGAGGCGAGCTTCCCACAAGCACAGGATCGTGCCAAAGACCTGGGAAATGAGGAAGGCTGGCCCATAGTTGGGGGAACCATGGGCGCCGCACGGGCAAAATTGTGTGCCGCTGACACGTTGAAAAATGAGCCCGTGACAATTGGAACTTATAGCATTTTTCGTATAGTTTTCGAATATCTGAGGTTTAAATTTTAAATATCAAATTAATCTACTTCCATTTAGCTTTGAAATTTAATCAAACTGAATTTCATGAAGGGATTTTTGACTAAGTAAACATGAAAAGGATGCAGTAATAACCACAACAGGAGTAGCAACTAAAACTACCTCGGCCTAACTCATTGTCCTCTTTGACTTCCCTTTTCTAAAAAATTAAAAATCACAATAATTAACTAGCTTAAAATATTTAAAGGCATACAACGAACATTCCGATCAAACGTATATTTGACAGACTTTCAAAATTATAGCAGCGCCACATAAACAGGGATGGAAGGAGCGTAGAAATCACTATTACCTGAGTGACTTGATAAGTGAACCACCGGAAACAACAACAGTAAAAGCGTCTCTCTCTTTGCAAAACTTCTCCGATAAATCCGCAGTGTATTTCGCTAGAGACACAGCAAGTTCCTCTTCGGTATCGAACACTTGTACTTCCCCTTTGCTTTTCCCCGTCACTGTTTCGGCCATTGATGCTTTTGTATGGTACGGAGATTTCAAGGAATTTGTACTCAACGCTAAGGTTCTTCGATGTGGTAGGGAAAAAAAAAGTGATTTTCCAGCGACGGACGGAGAGGTTAAGGGAAGAGATCGGCGGCGTAGCGGAGAGAATCGGGTGGGTGAGATGCGCAAGTTAGCAGAGAGAGCGCGAGAGGGAGAGGTTAGGCGCAGTGCGCAGTGTGTCATTTCTTATATAGAGGAAATTGAAGAGTGAGGAGAGAAGCAGGGCTTTTTAGAGTTGGTGTGTGTACTCTACCTGGGCCTTTCTAAATCGATTGACTGACCGAAACGTGTGAAGGTGTCCCCTTTCTGAATTTGCATATGTTTTTAAAATTCAATTATTATTTTGAATAGAAAAATGTGTTGTTTTTTCTTTGGACCGACTGAAAAGAAGAGGGGTACAGGCGAGAAAATCGATTAGGAAAAAGTCGGTTTGGATCCGGACAAAGGCTCCAATAAAAAATTTTCGAAATTAAAAATGAAATTAAAATATAAATTAAAGTTGTTTTTGAAATTTTGCGAGGGACATAGGAATGAACAAAGTGAAAATAAGTTTTTCTTATTTTTACTTTTCAAATATAATTTCAAATTGTATTTAAAATTTTCATGATCAACCACTATTACTTTTACTAAAATAAAATAATTTTTTTAAAATTTTTAAAAAAATACTCACGATCAAAGAGCCAGAAAATCTAAGGTAACTTTAATTTGTTAGGAAAACTACAGAAAATGACACCAGCATTTGAAATATTTTGGATCTTGATACATATTCTAGCGAGGGAAAAGGGGTGAAATATATCCTTAAATTATTGAAAATAGGTTAAATTTATTTTTAAGGATATGTTTAGTTATAAAAATTAAAAATATATTCACTTAATTTGATATTTTTAAAATTAAAAATAAAATTAAAATCGTATTTGATCATAATATTTCAAATAAAAAATACATAAAAAGAATCCCTTAGACTTGCCTGCATAACTTAGTTTAGGACTATAACATTACATGTATTTATCAACCCCTTATTTTAATTTGATGTGAAACTGATATCACCTTCTCAAAGCAATCCAGACCAAAGCATAACAGTGTGTAGACCATCATTTTAAGGGGTTGTTTGATTTGAAGATAAGTTATATTGGAATTAGTTGTCTTGAGATTAATTATGGTATTATTTTTTAGTGGTTGTTTAGTTTGTAGTACTAAAAATAATATGTATTGCATTATTTTTAAGAATATATTGTGTGTTTACAAAAATACCCTTCAGCCTGTTTAACTTAGTTATTTTCATATACCTGAACAAGCAAACCTCTCATCTGCTTAAAACTGATCCACCTATTAAATTGATTTAAGCTGCCGAAAATAGCTTAAAAACTCAAAAAAAACGCCCAAGTTTATCAAACATGATTATTTGATGCGATAATCACTAATTTCAACAATTATTTGAAAGAAAGCAGCGGATCAACCATAAAACTATGTTGCAAGCTTTCTACATACCAATATACCATGCATGTAGTGCCCTAACAAATTTTGATTTTGGTCCAACATTCATTGCTTTCACAAAGAGCAAAAACTCCGCAACACGGATTTTATTCAGAACAAAGAGTTCAGACAATGTCTATGAACACATATTGGTACTACAAAAATTTTTATCTTTAAAACAAGTCTTCAGGCATGATAAACTCCAACATGTAGCTAGGACAGGAGCTTGTAGCCCACCCTCATCCCACTGTGACTAGCACCCTTCCATAATAAAGAAAAAGGAGTGTGCATGTCTTTTTCCCTCGTCATATGTTCAATCACAGAGGCAATGACACCTTCTGGCACAATAGGAGATCAGATAGTATTTCCATGCCTATTGATTCTTCTTGAGCATTTCACACCTCTCAGTTCATTATTTCCGATGTTGGGCCCCCCATTTTATATTATCCACGCTCCAGATGTCCAGCCATGGGCGTGCGGGGGTGTTGGAGTTCCAAATCGGTGGGTTAGAGAGTCCTTGGTCTCTTTATATGTTTTTGGGCAATTCGGCTCTCATGAGTTAGTTTTTGAGGTTGAGTTAGGCTCAAGGGTAAGTTCTTTATTAGCAATAACACCTTCTGGCACAATAGGAGATCAGATAGTCTATTGATTCTTTTTGAGCATTTCACACCTCCCATCTAGGATAATACGAACTACACTATTAAGAGAACGGATCCCTCCGACTTCATAAATCTCCACCTCAACATGTTCACTGACCCATTTATCTCTTCTTTCAATATCATCCGAAGTGGGAAAATGAGAGGGATTAAGAAGACTTGAGACAACTATTTTCACCCATTCTTGAGTTACAATCTTCTTTAGCCTTTCACTATCTGGAGGGAAATATGGGATAAGGGAAAAGTTTATATCATCCCCTTTATCACAAGCTCTGTTATGTGCAATGTCATAGAGAGGAATTTTCCTGTCATGTGGAGCAGGGGTGAGCTGAATTTGTAGTGCACATTCTTTGTCATTCAAAGTAGCTTCCATTAGAAGTGGTTGCAGGACTAACTCATGGAAAAAATAGGTCTGCATTATGTTATTAGGCCTATGTTGCTCGGACTCTTCAAAATTGTCAAAGGGGCTCGTCGGATTCGCCAAAACTAGTATATTTTAGAAGAATCCGACACGGATGCGACACCGAATTTAAGAGTCCGCGCAACTTATATTATGGCTAGCTAGATCATCTGTTTGTGTAATTTTGTTTCTTGTTGCTGTGTGATATGCGACTGAACATCTTTCGGTTTACCATTAGAACTTATTCTATTCATTAATTAGCAATAAAGCATGAAGCAGCCATTGAAATTTCAATAGCACCAAGGCAGGAACCACCTTATAATAGGAGAGAACTTTTGTTCTTTTCTGTCAATAGTTATAGGAGAAAATCTAATAATTAATTACTAGCAAAGTGTACATATCATAGTGTATCAGTAAAGAGATTGAATGTCATTTTGTGTCATGCATAAACACACACGCATACACAAGCACACATACATGACTATATATGCGCACACACACAAAAGCACACATACATGACTATATGCGTGCACACATATAAATGAGAGAGACGAAAAGATATCAGATATACCAATGATTTCTCAAGAATGATCTCTTTCTTGTGTCCATTACTGCCATAGAATAAAATCAGAAGCAAAGCACTAATATATATTCCTGTAGTGAGAGAAATGGATTTTGAAAAAAAATTTAACCTTGTGAGTGACTAAAAGCTAATGACAAAGATTTTCTTCAATTATTTTTGTAGCTTCTCCATGTGAAGTTCATCAATGAAAAGAAACCTCAACAGAACCAAACTCGTAGAAGCTGCAGAAGTACTTGTATGTATGTGAAAGTGATAATCAAAGGTTGTTAGGTGGAGGGAAATTGTGTCTTTTCAGACCTTTATTCCATGGATAAACTAGGTTGGTATTGTTATCCCATCTAATGTATGGGATAACGATTTATTAGTACCGGATAAGTTATCCCAAATTAAGCAACCAAATAAAGCATTAAAAATTTTATTTCGAAATTATTATTTTATCTCGGAACTATCTAGATTAGTGCCCTACACCATACGATCCCTAAAAGTTTTGTTGTTTAATTTATCTAATATATTTGTTTGATTTTTACTATTTCTTTCTTCTTCTTTTTTTTTAGTTCTTACAATTTTTTTTTCTCAAACTTTTTCAATTTATTCACATTCATCACCATTTTTTATCTACATTTTCACTATTCGCAAACCACCACCAGCGCCACCCCTTTCTCCACTCAATTCGTCATTAATGCCAAAAGAAGCCATCAACAATTTCCTCCATTGATCACCATTTTTCCTCCTTTATTTATTAAAAATTTCTCAGCAACTCCATCATCACACAAAGCCTCTAATCGTTGTTCCACCAACACCCTCAGACCGATTATTGAACCGCCTATACACCGACGCCCGTCATCTCCTCCTTCACTCTCACTGTTTCTCTCCACGACAAAACCACTCTATTCAACCTCCATTAATATGCATGAACATTCACCATTCACGATATCAATTCCACCAATGACCACCATTGACGGACGCATCTTCCAAACCACAGCCTCCTCAATTTCCATTTAGAATGTCATTAACGACCTTCATTCTCACAATTTTTTACGCATTCATCATCATTTTTCATTGTGAAGATCTTTTCAATATATGATAACAATCCACACAAACACACCACTCATAATTTAAAGGACTTCTCAACAAGATACTTCATAGATGAGATATATAATTGTACAGCTGGAAAAAAAGTCATCGAAATTTAATTTTTTTTAATGAGAGTGGAACGATTTCAATCACAAATTTTAAATCTTGACAATCGATTAAAAAAGAAAAAAATGAGTAAAAAGTTTTAATTAGTGCTTTAACGTATGCGCTGAAATTCATCGAAAAAAAGATGTTGGCGAATACTTTTTCTAGCCAACAAATGCAAACCAACATATGATATGAATAAATTGCTAATCTTTATTTTTATGTGTAATAATAACATCAAGATAATTATTTTTTTGAACAGAATAACAGAAAAAGAGAATGTCATAGAGGGTGGTAAAAGATATTGAGGAATTGGATATGGTTTTGAGATAAATTTTGAAAAGCTAGAAAGATAAAGGGCAGAAAAGAAGAAAGAAAAATGAATAGGAGGGGGGGGAAAGGAAAAATTAATATCTAAAACGAAAATTAAAAATCAAGAAGGATATAATTAAGTATAATTAGTTGCATCATCCAGTTAGAAAACGACACATTTATATTTTGAAGCATGTTTAGTGTATCTTTCTCTACTCACGCGCATCAACGATAATGTAATGAGCATTGAACCTGTCAGTTCACTTGATGTCTTGATTCGGTGTGACATGAAAGCACCAGTCCTTAAGGGAAATGTTTGGAAAATTGGTAATGGTCATGCAAGATACCTATTCCAAAAGATTAGGATCATCCATGACATGTCACCACCACCTAGTCATTTACTCTCTCATCAAATCAAGCATGAGCAGAATTTAGCAAAGGGTGTGCAAATTTTCTTCCCAGTTATATTAAGGGTGTACAAAATTAAATATTTACTCATAATAGTGAACATTTAACATTTGTAGACCACGTAATTACTCGACGAAGGGTGTTCATCTGACCACCCTTCATTCAAGGTGGCTCCGCCCATGAGCATGGGATCCCAACTCCCTAACAGGGTAAACTGAAATTTAACTGTGTTATCACAGGCATTGGGAAGATGTGTGTATGCATCGCTTTCGCCTCCCAAAGAATTGCGTGTGATCTTTTGCTCTAATAGGCGGTAAAGTTCCAATCAAGTGGATGGAAGTTTCAAGGAGAAGTTTAAAATCAAGGTGATAGGAGAAACATCTCTTTCACCTTCTGAAGAACTAAAAAAAAAAAAAAATTTCTAAAAAGGCTAAAGCTACAGTCAAGTGTATGAAATCTTCAAGGAAAAGTTCAAAATCAAGGTGATAGGAAGTTTCTTGGGTAATACTTGATACCTGAAGTTAAATATTTCCATCATGTTGCTATAAGTTCTTTAGGTCGTAAGTAATGCACATTCCTTTCATTATTATGTCTATATCCGGTATTCTCTATTTCCAGATTAGGTCGTAGTAGTTATGCTTTCTGCAATTGTCAAGTCACTTACAAATGGAAGCTGTGATTAGATTTGGTTATCTCATTTGTGTGAGAGGTGATCACGAATTTTAGATTGTAGATGACTCAGAGACAAGATAAATTCTCCCAACCTCGTCGTTACTACACAACCCTTATATTTACTCTCCACAAACTCTAATTTTTACCTTTGGTAGTGAGAACTTGAGTTTAAGAAAGGTACATTTCATGTTTTATTCTTTCTTTGCAAGTGACCCGTGGAGCCATTAAACAAGGATGAAAATAGAACCTCCTCAATGAACTTATTCTCTCAAGTCTCAGCTTCTTCTATAGTTAGGGATGTTGTGGAGATGACCAGATAGAAGAGAATAGAGGTTAAACTACTTGGCGAAATTCGCCTGTTGACTTATGCCTAAAGCTAGTGGATGGATTCAGTAAAATGACAAAGTTGTTTTACTATCTGAAGTGTGTGTAACAATTTCAGGCATAATGGATTAGCAGGTATATTGACAATTCCCATGGTATAACAGGTGGATTTGTATAATATTACTGATGTTGATCACAGAAAATATATGATCAACAGATTATACATTATCACCCGAATGATCTTTCAACTTGATGCATTTATCTAACAAAGTTAGTTTTCTATGTTTTATGACAACAAAATCACTTAACTTAGTTTCTTAAAAGGCACATCTGCCAGATTATGGTGCAAAATCCATCACTTTTATTTTTTTAAAAGCACTTTTTATATGTATACTTGTGGGTTCCATATTGAGTTTAGATCATCAAAGGCTACAAACTAGTTCCCTATGTTCGCGAACTAGCTAAAGGTATTACTTATACGGAACCTTTGTTAACCGGTTGGAAACCACCATTACCTATCAAAAAGATGTCAAACAAATCTTGTGATGCTATTCGAAAGCAGTGGCATATTATTGTAGATGGGGAAGATATTCCTCCACCAATAAAGAATTTAAGGACATGAGGTTCCCTGAACCTATATTGAAGAAACTTAAAGCAAAGGGGATTATTCAGCCAACTTCAATCCAACTGCAGGACCTTCCTGTTATTTTATCAGGTCTCGATATGATAGGTATAGCTTTTACAGGCTTTGAAAAAACATTGGTTTTTGTTGTGCCACTAATCATGGTGGCTTTGCAGGAAGAGATTATGATGCCTATTGCTCCTGGGGAAGAACCATTTGGTTTGATTGTCTGTCCACCTGGAGAGCTTGCAAGGCGTCATATGAAGTTATAGAACAATTTTTAGAATTGCTCAAGTAGTATGGTTACCCTGAAAGTTGATCTGACGTCCCAACTTGATGTTATGAAGAAGGGAGTGTACATTGTGGTTGCTACACCTGGAAAGCTCAAAGATAGCTAGCAAAGAAGAAAATGAATGGATATCACATCTTCATCCGGCTGGGATCTCGGTTATCACAAATATAAATCCTAGATGGACATCGATGAACAACAACAACAGCAACATACCCAGTATATTCCCACCAAGTGGGGTTTGGTAGATGGACGGATGAATAATCAAAAGGTTTTTCATGGCTTGTATGGTCTAGAGAGTTTTTTTTTTTACTCTCTGGAGTATGCAAATCAGGAAACCAAGATTGTTTACTGTAACGCCCCGTAAAAGTCGTGCATGTACTAGCCCATAGGAGTGTACTCTTAGCCTTGGAAACTTGAAAATATTCTAAGTGTCAAGAGACTTAGTCTCGCTTTTAGCTCTTAAACTTCGGGGATTTTATTTTCAGTCCTCCCGACCTTCGATTTTGGATTTTCTTGTTGCGTTGCAATGGGGCAAGGTCGTAGTACATCTCGGGTGAGTTTCGAAATTTTTAGACGAGCCTAAGCGCATGTTTGGTGTTCAATTCCAGTAGCTCGGGGTGATAAGAGGGCATCGCCTGGGGTACCACGCCGAGCTAAGTCAGGCGCCGCCCGGGCTACTCCACCGCTCTAAGACGGGCAACGCCTGGGGTACACCAGTGCTCTATGCCGGGCTTCGCCTGGCATATCGCGCCCAGCCTATTTTCAGCACCCTTGTCCGTTTCATTAAGGGTATTTTGGGTACTTTAATTCCCTTTATCAACTTTAATACGGGATTAAGCTCCCAAATACCCATATCATTGATACTTTCACCAAAACTATTCAAGAACACTCTCTAGGGTTCCATATTAGTAATCCAAATAAATCAAGATTTAACCGTGGGTTTTAGAAGATAATTGGAGATTTGAAATCCTCGCATCGTCAGCTTCAAAAAGCATCCATTAATTTCCGGAATAGAGGTACGTGGGGTTTATCCTAAAAACTACATGAGCTTAAAACCATTAAAGCATGAATTTAAGATTTTTATGCATGAATTTCAAAGGGGTTTTGGAATCTATGTTCTAAATTACATATTCTGAATGTTTTAATGTTACTATTGTTTTGACCTTGTGGTCTTATCCCCTAAATTGATTTGCATGTATATGTATATGTATGGAATTTGAGATTTAAGAATTGTTTAAGAGCATAAATTATGAACTCCCTCTCTTGTATTGAATTAAAGATCATGGTTTTGTGATTTAGAAGATATCTTCACAATATTATAGCATTTGAGTATGATTGAAAATTGTTGAGAGGGTATTTCTTGATATAAATGTGTTCTTGTGTTTGAAAGAAAGAATTCCATGTTAATTGAGAACTTTGACATGACCACCTTGTGCTATTGAAATGCTTGACAAAGATGAGTCCCTTGCATGTGTTTACATGAGGTTTGAGAAAGAGTCTTTTCGAATTGAATTATTGAAATGGTGGTCCCAAAACTTGTGTTTTGTAAACAGAGATTTATGACAGACTAACAATGGCTCAGAGATGTGACTTGCAAGTCAATGGAATGACGATACCATATGTATTTATGCCATGACAGATTATGTTTTTAGAATATATTTTTGGAATGTGTTTTCAGAGCATATTTTCAGAGTCTGCATGATTTGATAAAGTTTTAAAAAGGGGCTTAAAGAGGGTTAGGTGGTTACCTAAAGAAGGCGCGAGTTCAAGCAACTCTTAGCCTGAAACCGTATTTGCCCATATAGGTAGATTATTATTGTACGCTGGTGACGGCCGTGTGGCGTAGTAGATTCAGAGACCTCGACCCTTGCGGCATACTTAGGTTGGGGGCTTCACTGTCGAGTTAATGGCAGTTTCCATATAGCCCATGGAATTTTCAGAATTGTAGGGTACACCACCTAACGCAGAAGTAATACAGATTTCTCAGAGTCGTGATGATTTTACATAGTATTTTAAATGCCCATGTGATTTCTTACTATGTTATACGTTTGTGAAAACTATTTTACATTGCTCTCATATATGTTGGATAAAATTGTTATTTTGGATTTGCTCTGCGTACCAGTACATATGTATTAACCCCCCTCCTCCCTCCAGGTTCTGAGGCTCAGTCTAAGGGTCCAAAAAAGTAGTAGCACTTATCATACATAGTTGCAGTGTCCAGTTGGTGAGCCTTCTCTACTCCGGAAGGCCTATCTTTTCAGATTATGTTATTTCTGTCCGTTTTGGTCTACTGGGGGCCTTGTCCCAGTTTTAGACAGTTGTCAGATTTTCTTGTAGTAGAGATTTCACAGACTGAGTCGGATGTTATTAGATGTAGTTGATTTTCAATTTTCCATACTTAGGTTGAAATTTAGAATTGACCATGTTTTCGTAGCAAATTTTGATTCCACATTTTATTTATTCATACAAATATTGTGCATGATTACCAGATAGATAAGTGCGTTTTGGGCCTTCATGGTTCGGGATGTCCGTCACGGCCAGGCCCTATTCGGGTCGTGACAAACTTGGTATCAGAGCACGGTTTATGGTCCCAGGGTGTCTGCGAAATCACGTCGGGTAGAGTTTTGTTTATGGGTGTGTAGCGCGCCACACTTATAAGCAAAAGGCTACTAGGTGTTTAGGAAATATTTCCCCTCTTTGTGTTTTAGTTCGTGCTTCGGAGTCTAATCTATCCTCTAATTAATGATCTATTGCTTTTCAGAAACCAGTTATGCCTCCCCGCCGCACCAATGTGAATGCTCAGGATGATGAAGTCCGTCCTACCCATGGGATTTGTACCCGTAACAAAGCTCATACCCCAGAAACTGTTCCTATTTCGAGAGTACCTCCTATACCGACCAGTCCTCCCAGAGCTCCTCGGATGGGGGCCAATTGCACCCAGTGTCATGAAGGAGATGTATCCAATACTGAGTTCAAACAGTCCATTCACATGCTTGCACAGCTAGTAGTTGCACAGACTTAGAGGTCGGAAGATACTGGGTCTGCGTCTGTTACATCCGAAGTCACTAGAGTGGGCCAGTTCATGAGGATAAACCCGCCCAAGTTCTCTGGCGCTAAGGTAGAAGAGGACCCGTAGGAATTAGTGGATGAATGGAGAAGATTTTCAAAGTAATGCATGCTTATCATGTGGAAGGAGTTGAGCTAGCAGGATATCAGCTAAAGGATGCAGCGAACCAATGGTACAACGAGTGGGAAGATGCAAAGGGAGACAATACTGAGCCCACAGTTTGGGACAAATTTGTGGAAGCTTTTCTTAACCGATTCTTTCCTTTGGAGCTGAGAGAAGCTAAAGCAGAGGAGTTCATGAACCTTAAGCAGGGTAAGATGAGTGTTTAGGAGTATACTTTAAAGTTTAATTAACTGGCCCGTTATGCTCTTGAGATGACGAGTAGTATGAGGTCTCGAATGAGGAAGTTTGCTTTCGGCCTTTCAGATGATTTGGTGCTTGAGTGTCAGGAAGCTATGCTGAACAGGGAATTGGACTTTGCTAGGCTGACAGTCCACATGCAGCGGGTTGAGGAGAAGAAGAAGAAGATAGCCGAGTCTAAGGAAAGGGACAGGCAGACAAAGAGGGCCAGAATGTTAGACCAGAGTCACAGTCAGCAGCAGAGCGGTAATTGGGGCAGCAAATGGCAAAAGAAAAAGAATTGGGGTAATGCACAGTCGGCAATTAGTGCTCCAGTGTCCAGACCCGCAGCTGAGCAACGCACCCAGAATTTTCAGTCTAGTCAAGGGCGGAAGATGCAGGGTACACAGTTGCAGGGAAGTGTAGCTCAGACCTCTCGGTCTTATCCGCCCTGTATGAGATGCGAGAGGAATCATCCAGGGAGATGCGGGAGGAATCATCCAGGAAAACATTTTCCATCACACCAAACACACCCTCAATGTAAAATGTAATATTTATGGTTAATGTGAAAATTTATTTCTTGAACAGTCTTGGATGTTTTAACTCTTTTATCAATTTGATATACCACTTTGGATCATGAGGATTGGAAAAAATTTGTAGACTATTGCCATAAGCTGAATTGAATTTCTACCATAGTTGAACTTTCTACCATAGGGTCCAGGACTCCGCCCTCCACATGGACCCGGAACCACATCGAGGCCCCAGGTCCAGGACCCCCCGTCCCCCGTCTAGACCCAGGATCGCGCCTAGGTCCGAATCCCCCGTCCCCCACCTAGACTCGGGACCGCGCCCTGGCCCAGGACTTCTCCTCCCATCCTAGACTTTGGATCGTGCCCAAGCCCAGGACTCCGTCCACCTCTTAGGCCTAGGACCCCGCCCCGCCTGGACTCGGGACTGTGTCCAGGCCCAGGACCTCCCATCCCCGCCCCTCACCTGGACCAAGGACCGCGTCGCCCAGGACTATACCCCCGGCTTGGACCCGAGTCACCCTTCTCTTGGACTGTAAGGACCCCACCCCCGCCTAGACTCGAGACTGCGCCCAGTCCCAAGACCCCGTCCCTACCCCTCACCTGGACTCGGGTTACCGCACAGGCCCAGGACCCCTGCCCCCCATCCTCGACTCGGGATTGTGCCTAAGCCCGGAGCCCACCCATCTCAGGCTTCGCCCGAGCCCGGAACACTTTCCAGCCCAGGACCAGGACTCCTCGGCCCTCACAATGGACCCAAGAATGCAAGGACCCCGTGCACCTCTATTGAATCTGGGGAGCCACATAGGCCCAAGACCCCATCCTAAACTCAGGAACGCGCCCGAGACTTCACCCGAGCTCGGGACCACCCGCCTACCGCCACCTCCAGGCCCACAAGACTAGACCCCCTATCGCCTGGACCCAAGACCCACAAGGACCCCGTCCTCGCACAATCCAAGAACCCTTCCCATTCGGAGAGCCTTACAAGCCCAGGATCGGGGTTCGTGCCCAGGCCCAAGACCCCATCCCCTGTCCTAATCTCGGGACCGCCCCTTCTCTTTTCCTCTTCCCAGGCTCCGACCAAGCCTGGGACACCCCCTTCTCATCCCAGGCTCCGCCCGAGCACAGGAAACCCCCACTCCCCATCCCAGGATCCACCATCCACCCGAGCCTGGAACACCCAAACAATCCCCTTCCAAGCATTGCCCGAGCACGGAACACCCTCCGCCCCATCCCAGGCTAAGACCTGGACACCTCTTACCCTTTTCCCCTAATTTAAGGCTTCGTACAATCTCGGGACCTCCCCACCCACCCCAAGCTCCGCCCGAGATCGGGACCGACCCCCACGCGTTGGAGACTCCGCCCGATCCCAAAATTGCCTCCCACCGCATCCTAAGAACACCAACCCGCCCCGTTCTTGCTAAGCCCAAGCCCGGGACACATCCCACCTCTCCCCCCACCCAGGCTTCGCATAATTTTGGGATCGCCCCTACCCACCCCAGGCTCCGGCCAAGCCCGGAGACCACCCTCCACTATGTCCGAGGCTTCGCCCGATTCCAGAATTGCTCTCCACCATATCCCAGGCTTCGCTCGAGTCCAAGACAACCCCCTTCCCCCCGGTCCCAGGCTCCGACCGATCCCGGGACCACCCAACCCATCCCAAGGCCCGTCCGAGCCCAGGACTGCCCCTACCACATCCCAGGCTCTGCCCAAGCCCAGAATCACCCCCACTCAGCCCAGGCTCCGCCCGAGCCCAGGACCGCCCCAACCCCTTCCTAGGCTCCGACTGAGCCCAGGACCACCCCCACCCTTTCCCAGGCTCCTATTGAGTCTGAGATAGTCCCCCTACCCTTTCCAGGCTCCAACTAAACCCGAGACCATCCCCTACCTCATCCCAAGCTCAGTTCGAGCTTGGGATTGCCCCCATCTGCTGTTCCAAACTTTGTTCGAGCCTGGGATGGGCCCTCGCTTGCCATCCCAGGCTTCTATAACACCCCGATTACCTAAATCAGAATGCTACACGGTGCTAACAATCCTAAAGGACCACTATCTAACCCATGACTGATATCTGTAACTAAGCCTGTAAAACATACTGTAAAAATATACAGAAACATGAACTGAAAGGCCATAAGGTTCAAAACTGAATCATAAACAATAGAATAACACTTGAAGTGGGTTATATCAATACCCAAAACTAAAATAAATGTCTAATCATACTAGTCTGAATTCTAGTCTGAAAGCCTCTATTGTCTGAATAATCTTAATAAGGAGTTGATGGGACATGTCCCTAACTAACTCCAAAACTAAACTAAAATATTAAACTGATAACATCCTCGAGTGATGAGGACTCACTGCAAAATCTGACCGCTAATTGTGGGAAATAACTGACATTTTGGAACTGGATCTGGAGCTCCTGAACCTATAGTATAGGAAACCATAGCATAAATGCGTCAGTACGTGGGAATGTACTGAGTATACAAGTAAGGTAGGCTAAATGCATGAACAATACTATTGACTGACTAACATGAACGTAAGAATGTATGTATAAATACGTAACTGAAACTGTGTTCGTGATAACATGATTACTGAGTTTGAATACTGATAACCTGAGTTACTGATAACAGATATAACTGATACTAAGCTACTGTATCTGAAAGTCTATATTCTGATGAAACTAGCTGAGTTTTGTTTTATACTGAGTTGACTGTATCTGACAGTCATGAATCTGAAGAATTATATGAGTTCCAATACATGAGACTGAAACTGTAACTGTGAAAAGTAGTTATCTAATCGAAATGTCCCATATGTGCTATCATAGCTAAGTTGGGGTCCAATCTGTAACCCCAATTGGAAAGGTGTCAGTATCGTGCCACGGGTAAAAACAAACTATAAGAGACCCTCAATCTGGTAGTATCCCCATATGAGAATGGTAGGACCCTTTTTTTGATAGTGTTGTTCCACTTCATCAACCCTCAATCTGGCAGTGTTGATGTCTCAACCTATGCTGGCTACATAGTTCTGGAACGCAAGGATTGCTTCTAGGAATCATACCCTCAATCTGGCAGTGTGTGTTCCCATCCTTGGGTTCACTCGGTGCTAACTCCTACTCTCAACTAATAGACACTAAACATGATTTACTGAACTGGACTGAATATGTGAAGTTTCGTTGACTGATAGAATACTACTGAGGTTACTAAATTGATGAGATTACTGAGATTACTGAGTTTTCCTGAGTCATGAGACTGACTGAATTCTACTAAACATGGCTTGAACGAGAATATCGTGAAAACATGACATGACTCTAGGCACATAGCTAAATTGTCAGGTACAAGTACACCCAGGGACTAGATGGAAAGAAACTGACAAGACTTGATACTTCTTAAACACATGAACAATATCAACAATCCATAATATAGAAATTGGGGGAGTTCATAAAGTACTTGGTTATCATAGTTCTTGTATATAACTAGGAATGCATATAAACATATCACAAGTTCATATTCTAATATCATGGGCATTCCAACAACATATAAATAGCACAACAATATCATGGGAGTCATCTAACCATTAGAGGATATCATGCGTTTATCATTTAAGTCACATTCAAGCTAAATTGCATGGTTTCTAGTCTTTTAAGCATTTCATCAAACACCTTTCATGCACAAACTAAGGCATAGGTATGATTTTCAATTTAATACTTCAATCTCCATGAATCAACAAAATTCCATCAATTACAACCCATACAATAACATGGTTTCATGAACAACACATAAAGATTTCACCTTGGGAATCATTCAACATCATCAACATGATTATAAGCAACCCACAACATAAAGACACAATATATAATTTAAAAGAAGGTTCTTGAACTCCATGGATGAAAATGATCCATGAATGAGCACATTGCATACCTCAATTCTTGATTTAATAAAGATTTACGGAGAGATTCTTGACTTTGAGCTTGAATTTAGATCCCCTATTAAAACCTTAAGTTTGTTCTTGAAAGAAAATTGAGAGAAACAAAATATTTTGGATTCAAAAGGGTCAAATCCCATGTTTATGAGTATATATAGGAGTGGAAAAATAACCAAAATACCCCTGAAAACACAGAGGTGTAATGCTAAAAACTGGGAACCAAGGCTATAGCCTAGGCGGCCCCCTACTATTCCCGTGAAAGTACTTGGGCAGTGTCCCTCTGTATCCTTGAGCTACTGTTTCTGAAATCCAAACATGCCCTTACGCTACTAAAAAAATTCCGAAACTCACCCTGGATGTACTAAGACTTTGCCCCATCATAGCGTAACTTGAAAATCAGAGAACGGAGGTCAGAAAGGTCATCGAATAATTCCTCGAAGTTTGGAGGCTTAAAATGAGACTAAGTGTTAAACACAGCTAAAATTTTCTAAGTGTTGGAGCTTTTAAAGAGCTGATTTTTTACACATAAATTTACGGGGTCTTACAATATCTCCCCCTTGGAAACATTTGTCTTTGAATGAAGCTGACTGTAAGGGGAAAAGATCAACTGGAGTAGGTACAAGACATACACTACTGAAACATGACGACATGACTTACATGACAACTACGTTAAATATATCTAAACACACTGAACATGCATATCTGATGCATTACTGATAGGATGAACTCATACATATATGATACATGAATAACTGACTCATGAATGCATAATTGATGCATGATTATGTGACTGAACTGATACATGAATGCATGACTGAATGTAATGGTACTTAGTACCAAGTTATATGGAATTCTGAACATAAAATTTATGCCAAGTTTGTAACTGAAATCTAAACATAAAACTGATTAAGCTTAAGGAGAATTGTTACCTTGAGCTGAGTTTGGGTTTATGGAGAAGAGGTGAGGGTACTTGGTTCGCATGTCTTCTTCTACTTCCTAAGTATCTCCCCCAACGGATTGATTCCGCAAAAGAACTTTGACTAAAGGGACGTCTTTGTTCCTCAGTCTACGAATCTGATAGTCTAGGATTTTGACTGGAATCTCTTCATAAGAAAGGCTGTTCTGAACATCTACGCTCTGAATAGGGACTACTATTAATGGGTCACCTATGCACTTCTTGAGCAAAGAGACATGGAAAACTGGATGAACTGAATCTAGATCTGAAGGCAACTCGAGCTCATAAGCTACTTTTCCAAAGTGATTGAGAATTTTAAAGGGACCGACATATCGGGGACTGAGCTTTCCCTTCTTGCCGAACTCTTCACTCCTTTCATATAAGAGATCTTGAGATAGGCAAAGTCACCAATTTTGAACTCAAGATCTTTTCTATGAACATCTGCATAAGACTTCTGTCAGCTCTGAGCAACCCGAAGTCTCTCTCTGATCAGCTGAACCTTTTCTAAGGCATCGAATACTAAGTCAGGACCTATGACTGAGGTTTTACTAACTTCAAACCAACCGACTAGAGATCTGCATCTCCTACCGTAGAGAGCTTCGAATGGAGCCATCTGAATACTGGAATGATAGCTGTTGTTGTATGCAAACTTAATCAGAGGCAAGTGATTATCCCAACTTCCCTTGAATTAGTTACACACGCTCATAATATATCTTCTAAGATATTAATGGTCCTTTCTGCTTGACCATCTGTCTGAGGATGAAAGGCTGTACTGAGATAAACTTGGGTACCAAGACCCTTTTGGAATGCTTTCCAAAAGTGAGAGATGAATTGGGTACCTCTGTTTGAGATGATAGATAACGAAACATCGTGCAATCTGACCAACTCTCTGATATAGAGTTTGGCATAATCCTTGGCTAAATAGGAGGTATGGATTGGAAGAAAATGAGCTAATTTGGTTATCTTGTCTACACTGACCCAAACTAAATCTTGCTGACGACGAGTACGAGGAAAACCCATCAAGAAGTCCATGTTTACTTCTTCCCATTTCCAGTTGGGAATAATAAACTCTTGCATGGAACCATTAGGTTTCTGGTGCTCTATCTTAACTTGCTGATATGTAGAGCACTTAGCTACAAACTCTGCAACATCCCTCTTTATCCCACTCCACCAATAGATCTCCCACAAGTCGCGGTACATCTTAGTGGCCCCTGGATGAATAGAGTAGCGCGCACCATGCGTTTCTGCAAGAATTCACTGCCTTAAGTCATCTACAGCTGACACACAGAGACGACCCTGAAAACATAGAACACCATCTCCCCCTTGGAAGAAAACTTCTACTTCCTGATCTCTGACTGACTTCTTCAACTTGAAAAGGCTGGGATCTCTATATTGATTTTCTTTCACCTTAGAAACTAAAGATGATTTTGAATTGTTCTGAACACATATACTACTCTCTGAAGAATCGACTAAGCGGATACCTAGTCTGGCAAGCTGATGAACTTCCTGAACTAACGTCTTCTTACTGTCTTCAACATGAGAAACACTACCCATAAACAGTCTACTAAGAGCGTCAACCACTACATTGGCTTTGTCCAAATGAAAAGGGACACTCATGTCGTAATCTTCCAAGATCTCTAACCACCTTCTCTGACGGAGGTTGAGGTCTTTCTGAGAGAATACTTGCTTAAGACTCTTATGATCTGTGAAGACATCCACATGAACTCCGTATAGGTAATGCCTCTAAATCTTTAAGGAAAAAACTACGACTGCTAACTCAAGATCCTGAGTAGGATAATTCTTCTCATGGGTCTTAAGCTGTCTGGAGAAGTAGGCTATGACCTTACCATAATATATAAGGACACAACCTAAACCTACTTTAGATGCATCACAGTACACAACAAAACCACCTGAACCATCTGGAAGGGCTAAGACTAGATCTGAGGTAAGTCGAGTCTTCAACTCTTGAAAACTTTACTCACATGAATTTGACCACTGAAACTTGACTTTCTTCTGAGTCAATCTGTATATAGGGGATGCGATAGAAGAAAATCCCTCAACAAACCATCTGTAATAGCCAACCAAACTCAAGAAATTCCTGATGTCTGATGGAGAGATAAAGCAAGGTCAGTTTCTTACGACTTTAGTCTTTTGAGGATCAACTCTAATGCCATCATCGAGACTGCCCCCCATCTACCCCAGGCTGTTCTTAAGACCGAGATCTCTCCCCTCCCACCCCAAGCTACGTTCGGGCCTGGGATCGCTCTCTCTGCGTTCCAAGCTTCGCCCGAGCATGGAACCTTTCTTTATCCATCCCAGGTTCCGCCCGAGCCCAGGACTGTACCTACCCTATGCTCGTACCTACCCCTACCTAAGCTCCTCCCTAGACCAAGACTGCCCCCACCTTGTTCGAGCTTAAAACCCACCCATCCCATGCCCGCTAGAGCCCAGGACCACGCCCCACCCATCCCAGGTTTTGCCTGAGCCCGAGACTGTCCCCTCTGCATCTCAGCTCTACTTGAGCTTGAAACCACCCCCCACCTATCCTAGGTTTTACCCAAGCTTGAGATATCCCCCATCTTATGCCCGAACCCACCCCCTCTCAGGATCTGCTCGAGCCTGAGACCGCCCTCACCCTGTCCGAGCCCAGACCCCACCCGTCCCAGGTAGCTAATTAGAAGGATGTAACAGGATAAAAGAAAAGATAAGGGAAATCCTTTTACATCTTTCTGATTGACTGCTTTGAGATTTCCTTATCTCTTTGTTATCCCTTTGATGTAGACTAATATGTTGGTGATTTTTAATAAAGCAACTTTTTATTATTTGTGTTTTCCAGTAACTTTGTCCATTCTAAAGATGGAAGATTCTTTTTGGTCGTTGGGTCCCCCACTATGTGATTAATCAAGAATAATTCCGACTCTTTGAGTCTCTGTATAAGGGACTAATTATTCTGATTTTTAATAACCTCAATTAGAATTAATCATAGAATGGGTCCAAGTAAGACTGTGCTAAACTATATGGCTTTAGCGTATCACCATTGTCATCGCTTTGCGATGAAGCTTCATCTAATAATTTCATGATAACTGCTTTATCCGAGTCACTATCAATTTCTGACACGGCCTTTTGTAGCCTCTTCTTTAATTCATTCTTTAAGGGTGATTTCTTGGTCTAAGTATTCAGGGGCCATTTTAATGAATCCTTTGGAGAAGGAGACCATCCTTTGAAAAAGACCACCTTGGACAAGTATTTGATCCAAAGTCTAACTGCTAATATGAGAAATTCTTTTTTGAATAAAATATTTACACAATTTAATGTGTTCTAGTAAAGTAGAAATATCTTGATTAATTTAAAATTGACGGAATTTTCTAAAAATGCCTTTGGCAAAACATTTTGATTACCTTCAAAATAATTCCACCATTTGTAGAAACATCTTGGGATAACAGACTTTGCTAATTCAGGACTATACTTTACAAACCATGTATGTGTAGTAGGTCGCAAGTATAGAAAATTAAACCATGCAAATTTATAATCGAGCTAGTTAAAAGTTTGAGGTCTATATTCTTTTGAAAGATTAATAGGCATATGCAAATGGTCTACTTGCCATTCAAACGGGGTTAAAATTTTCTAAATAGTAAATTTGGAATATGCAATGCTATCAGGATTTTTTTTATCACTCAATTTATGCTGTAATTCAATAGAGGAGGTGTCACTATGATGAGCTTGTAGTATTTCCTGGTTTTGAATGGAGTGTCAGTCTCTATATAATTCTGATTGTTGTACAAAGGTTGCTCCAGATATTTAATTTCGCACTTCTCATACTCCTTATCGAGAGCTAGGATTAGAGATACTTGCAATAAAACATTTATAAAGTTTTGTTTAACCTTTGGGGTCATTGTTGCTGAGAGTGCAACTGCTGTTGCAAATCTTTTAGGAGCTTTCATGGTGTAACTTTCTTTAGTTTGTACTGAGGAGAATCTAGGTTTTCCAGAAGGAGAATATGAACATGGTTCAAATTCTTTAACTAACGGTTTCTTCATTACTAAAAGGTTTGAATAAGATGATCTTGGTAAAAGCTGGGAAAGAGTTTATAGCTAAGGCAGGGTTCATAGGTGGCAATTGGGCCAAAACCAAAAATTTGTTGTGGTCATTCAGTGGTGGCCAAATGTTGAAAGGATTAGCAGATGTAATTTTATTTACTTCTCCTTTTTCGTTGAAGGGATCGTTGTTTGGCCTAACTCCTGCTGGCTTCATGTTTTTCCCTGCAAAAACTAATAAGTTAGAAAGTCAGGAAGAGAGTTATTTTCTCCCTTCAGGAATTCAACTTAAAAATCAAAGCTAGATAAGGCTTTCCATCTAGCAAATATTTGTTTAGAAACTAAATTTTTAACATCCTTTTGTAAGATGTCTTTGGAAGATTTACAATCTACACTAAGAAAGAATTCTTTGTTAATCAAATTATCTTGAAATTTAATAATCCATAAAACTATAGAGAGGACTTCTTTCTTCACAGTACTATAGTTTTTCTGGGTAGAGTTCCAGACTCCAGAGGCATAACGAACTAATTGTTCTTCAGATTCAGGGGATTTTCTTTTCTTAAGAATTCCTCTATAATCGTTGTCAGAAGCATCAGTCTCTACTATCATAGATAAGCTTGGATTGGGGATTCCAAGGCAGGGTAAATGTTTGACCATTTCTATAGCCCTGTTCTTCTCTCCAAGGAAGAAGATTCTTTTTCAACCTATCGTAGAGAGGTTTACAAATTTGTCTTACCTTGGGGATAAAATTTGCAACATAGTTAAGGCTTCCTAAAAGCCTTTGAAATTGAGTTTTTTCTGTGATGACATCAGGTAATTTCTCTGATAACTCAATGGCTTTGAAAATTGGTTTATAAGAACCTTGATACCAGTCATGTCCAAGAAATTTGATTTTTGTTTAAAAAAGCTTTATTTTCTTAGAACTAACAACAAGGCCATTGTGCTTGACTATTTTGAAAAAAATATTTAAATGTTCAAAATGAGAATCAATGTCCTCGGAGAAGATTTAAACATCATAAATATAAACAATTGAAATATGGATAATATGATTAAAAATGTTGTTCATAATATTTTGAAATTCTGAGGGCATATTTTTTAACCCAAAAGGCATGACATTCCATTCATATTGTCCAAATGGAACATTGAAAGCAGTTTTGTATTTATCCTTTTTGAAAATCTGAATTTGCCAAAAGCTTGGTTTCATATCAAACTTGTTGTAAATATTAGCATTAAAGGTTTGTTTTAAAAGATCTCTATTATTCGGAATAGGGTAACGAATCCATTTTAAAGCACTATTTAAAGGTTTATAATTAATAAAATAAGTCTGGGAGAACCTCGTTCTTTTTCAGCTGCATTGTTAACATAGAAGGTTGAACAACTCCAAAGGAATTTTTAAGGTCGGATAATGTTATTTTTTAAAAGAGTATCAATCTCCTTTTTACAAATTTCCATTAATTCATGGTTCATTTGAATCTCCGGGGTGTTTAAAATTTGCTCAATTTTGCTAATTTTGATATCAGCTTTGAGAAAACAAATCTGATTTTTTAGAAGATTTATTTTGAAAGCTGTATTTTATGTAAAAATTTGCTTTCTTCTAGAGAAAGAGTTTTCATAAGAGGAACTGGAAGTTCTTTTCCTAAAATAATAGTGCATATAGCAGTAAAATCTGAAACATAAGGTTTTATCTGAGTGATAAAAGGAATTCCAAGAATAATTTCTTCATTAATGTTTTTTGTAATAACAAAATCATTAATAAGGCATATTTCATTGTTACAAATATGGGCTTTGGTAGTTTGTAATCTATACTAATTCTTTCACCAATAGCGTCATAGAGTTTTATGGTATCCTTTTGTAGGTACTTAGTGGGGATAAGGCGTTCTATTATACAGTTTCTATCTACACCGCTGTCGAACAAGGTGACTTTATTAAGAATCAAATCATCATTAATAAATAATTTAATTAATATGTGAGAACTTTGAGGCCTAACCTTTGATATTACATCAATACCTGGTTCCCATTCTTCTTTTTAATGGTCATCTGTATCTTGCAGGGAGGTCTTTATTTCCTGAAGTTCCTTCTTCTGGGTGATTAGCTCTTTTATGGACTTGCTCTGTTAGAGCATCTATTTCAATCTTATGAAGTCTAGCTTTGACTTCTCTGATCTCTTCTTTGAGAGAATTGACCTCTCTTCGTAGGTCGCTGATAGTAGGTTCTTTTCTTGAATTAAATCTCTGCATGACTTGTTTCATGCTAAAAGGGACAATTTTAGGTTTCTCATTCTGCTGCTGATAAGTAACAAGATTTTGTAATCCCAAGAGGTACTTAGATTTTGCCTCATCATCTTTAATATGTTCGATCGTGGCGAACAAAGTTTTAGCAGTGTTTTCAGAAAGAACACTGATGGACTTACTATCATAAAAGCAAAATTTTCCTTGGCAATTGCATTCTGAGTTAATGCGTTCAGAATTTGAATCATTGGCAACATTGATAAATTCTTCGTCTCTGCAGTCGTCTTCTTCTTCAGAAGAGAAATCTGATTCTGATTCTTGTTCTTCGATGATAGAACATAACTTTTGCTTTGTTTCTTTATCAATTTCCAGAAAATTGACTTTCTTCTTTTTCTTATTATTTCTTGGACATTGGTTGGCTCTATGACCCCTTCTTTCCACAAGTCCAACATTCTTCGAAGGATGAATCTTTAGAGGAATTGTTTGAAGATTTTTTCCTTTTAAATCTTCTTTTAGACTTTCTTTATTTTCACTGACTTCGTTTTTAAGAGGAAGGGGATTTTGACGATGTTTTCTTTTCTCTTTTTGGAAGAAGGAGGGCTGAGTTTTGGGAAACCAAAATCTTGACAGAAACTTCTAAGTTATGATGAGGATAATATTTTCTCTTTCTTGAGCCATTTTTTTTAATTTTAAGTCAGTGCATAATTCAGATGCAATGACATTAATAACACTGATGAGATCTCCATAGGTAAGATGGTTGTACGGTATCTTCCCTTCACATCTATCTCTGATGTTTGTTTGTACTTTTTCAGCAAACAAAGGGGGTAGATCGCTAATACATCTTTCTTTCCCCAGAAATCATTATTGCAATTAGATCTTATTGTTACCTTGATGATAAACCCCTCTTTATACCATTTAAAATCTCCTAACTTTTTACAGTGAAGATTATTGAGGATTTCTAAACTTCTATCTTGGAAGAGATTAGGTTCACTAATAAAATATTTAGCTATGCAGTATTGCAAAGTAGCAGTAGCATCCTCAATGGCTACTTGGGGTGCCATTTTTAGTTTTTACAACTTGTTGGTAGCTTACCATATTTTAGATACCAATTTTATCCTCATCAGTAAGATAATTATCCCACTAGTTCTTAACATACCTATAAATCCAGCTATAATCATGTTAACTGAATGCTTATCATAATTAGTTTTGATCTTGTAAGCGGTAATGGCAATTCCCATTTCATGGAGTTTATTATAAATTTAATGCTCAGCAAGACCATCAATATTCCATTCAGTTATGCTTCCTCCATCATGAGAAGATGTTGAAAGAAAAGCATTTTCCTTAAATTGTATGTCAGGGAAGAGGGGTCTAGAATAATAATTCTTTTTGTTATGATTTCGGTCTTTGCCAACATAATGAATCTGATCTTTGGATTTATTAATCATTCCTATCTTACTACTAGAAGAACTAGGTTTTTCAGTAGGCTTACTACTAGAAAATTTGAGTTTTTTAGTAAGCTTAAGCTTAATGAGCTGGTCATTGATCTTTTCTAAAAGATCTGGGGCGTTACTGAATTGGCTAGCAGACTTAGGGAACTTTTCTCTAAAAAATTCAGGAATTTTAAAGACTGGGTTAGCCTCTATATTGGGGTTATACTTAGAGGTACTAGGCTTACCTCCTATCAAAGTAGGACCTTTGGAATTTTTAACTTGTTTAGCAACAACATACAACAATTGATTAGTATAGTTGTTTTGTTCCAAGATTTTGTTGACATCCGCTGTGGTTATGAGGCTGGTATCTTTTCCAGTAATCTTATTTTCAAATGGAGATGCTTTGATAAATTTCTTCCTTATAGGGGATACTGATTCCTTTACGAGAGGGGGAATGGTGCTTTCTACAACCTGATTCTCGGTGTACCACTTGTTAACAAGAACTTGAAGAGATTTCTTTTGATCATCAACTTGGACTGAATATTCAAACCGTTTGAAGAATTCTATATCAGTTCCGAATCTAGTCATATCTTTAAACCATTTGTTTCTAAAAGAAACTCGTTGGTCTCTGGAATATGTAGCTTTATACCATTCTACCTTTTGCTGATGTTCCGATAGATTCCACAGGCAATTTAATTCCGTTGTATTAGGAACAAAGTCATTTGTAGTAAGCACGTCAATGGAGGTTTTCCTTACGTGAATCTTAGGTTTGATGTCGTTAGGAGTTGGGCTTCCTGGGTCTGAGGAAGCTTCAGCTTCGTAATAAACCTTGGGAATGGTTTTAGAGAAATCTGCGCCTTGGAATTTTCCATGATTGATTTTGTCTAAGAAAGCATTAGTTTCCACCTCTTTCGGGGGTTGAAAAGAAAAAGGTCTGGCCGAAGACATTCTTCAACTTGAAGAAACTTGGATGATAGAGTTGGATGTAAGAAATTTGAGATTTATAGATCTATCTGGAAATTGAATAACCCTATCTATCTGAGATCTGTCAGGTTCGATGGGTTGAGGGGTAGTGATGGTGTCAAAATGCCACTCATCATCGGAAATAATATCATTCCATTTAAGGAGTCTGGGAACAAAGGTAGTACTGTGCTCGTGGTTTGCTTCCATGGGCATGGTAACTCCCTTGATAATGGTATCTATAACTTTTGGGGCTATAGTAGTTTTCATTAGCTTGTAATATACCCTATATATTACAGCTATTTCTCGAGTATCCACTCTACTATTCATATTTTTGGTTTTGACATTAAGTGTCAAAGTATCCATAACATTAGGGTCATGAATATCAACCGAGAAATTAGGGTAGAAATTAAAGTATACCAGGTTATTGGTGAGGTTACTTTGAAGAACTCCCAACAAGGAATCATCAAAATTTAAAAGTGTATCCTCTGTAAAAAGCAGAAAAATAGGAATATCTAGTCCTTTACGAAAGAGAGGTTTAACAACAACTTGAACAAGTCCAATATGCAAAAATTTAAAATCTTTTCTATATTTATCAATATCTTTGGCAATTAACAACTTGATAGTTTCAAAAGGAATTATTAATAGCAATAGTAGACTCGCAGGTCTTAATATTATAATTTTTGATCATGCTAAATTACCTATTTGATAAATCTTTTTAAAAGGTTCTTTAGGAATAAACCAGTTTTGTAAATCATGTTCTACTTTAGAAATAATCTGAGTAGACATAGTAGGCATGTTCATACTATTAAAAATATTCTGATGATTATTCATGTATAGACAAAAGATTGAAATAGCCAATCTTATAAAGTCTAGCTTTTGACTTCTCTGATCTCTTTGTTTGAGAGAATTCACCTCTCTTCGTAGGTCGCTGATAGAAGGTTCTTTTCTTGAATCAAATCTCCACATGATTTGTTTCATGCTAAAAGGGACAATTTTAGGTTTCTCATTCTGCTGTTGATTAGTAATAAGATTTTGTAATTCTAAGAGGTACTTACATTTTGCCTCATCATCTTTAATATATTCGATCATGGAGAACAAAGTTTCAGTAGTGTTTTCAGAAAGAACACCGATGGACTTACTATCACAAAAGAAAAATACTCCTTGGTAATTGATGTAACGAGCCGATTTTCTGAACTGGAATGCTACACGGTGCTCGTGACTCCGAGAGACCACAAGATAACCCATGACTGATATCTGAACCTGTACGCTGTATAATATACATATATAATATGCGGAAAATATGTACTGTAAGGCCATAAAATTCAACTGAAATAACATAACATCCGTGGGGTAATGAATACCCAAAACAACTGAACATAAATTTGAACACTAAATTTGATAGCTAAATCTGAAAGTAAATCCGGAAGCCTCTAAGTACTGTCTAAATAAGGAGTTGAAGGAACATGTCTCTAACTAACTCCGTAAAAACTGAACTGAATAAATAAATGAATAAATCAAATAATATAGTCCTCGAATAAAGAGGACTCACGCAACTCTATGTACTGAACTGCAATTGCTACTGCTGGTCTTGAACTCGTGTCTCTGAACCTATGGTGTAACATGAAAAGAAAGCACCATTGCGCGAATGCGTCAATACAACTGGAGTACTGAGTATACGAGTGAGGTAGGCTAATGAAAGGGTTTACATGCATGAATAATGCCAACTGACTGACTGATATAAATGTAAGAGTACAAACATACATACATAGTAACTGAGATTGTGAGTACGTGATAGTACATGGTTGGAACTGTAGTTCTGATAACATGGACGACTATGTCTGATAGTCCTGAATCTGGTGGAACTCTCTGAGTCCCATGCTATAACTAAATTTTGAATGTATCTATCAGTCCTGGTATACTGTTATCTGAAAAACTGTCTGAGTTCTTTTATTAAAACTGATACTGAAAATATGGGAGGTAGTTGTTCAACCGACATGCCCCATGTATGCCAAAATGGCTAAGCTGGGGTCCAATCTCTGCCCCGACTGGAGGGGTGTCAATACCGCGCCACTAGTAAGGACAGTTGTGATTGACCCTTATCTGGAAGGTACTCAAGGTGAGAATGGTGGGACCGTAAACTGACAGGTTAAGCCATCTCATCAACCCTAATCTGAAAGGTTAAGATGTCTCAACCTACGCTGGCTACGTAGTTCTGGAACACTAGGATGACTGCTAAGAATTTCACCCTAAACTGATAGGTGAGTTCCCATCCTTGGGTTCACTTGGTGCTAACTTCTACTCCCATATGAAAAGACTGAACATGATTCGATTGACTGTACATGGACTGAATAACTGACATCCGTTGACTGATGGAGTAGTACTATTATTTGAGAGTTAACTGAGATTATGAGGTTTTTTATGTTTAACTGAGTCACATGACTGACTGAGTTCTATAGATTATAACTTGACTGAGATTATCGTGACAACATGACATGGATCTAGGCATACAACTATATTTTTCGGGTACAAATACCCCCAGGACTCGATGTAAGGAGACTGACACACTTGACATGACTTGATCATAAGATTTGAGTCCACAATTCACAATATCATAAGTAGGGAATAACATACTTCATGTATTTATTCAACATCTCAAACATGGTAGGAAAATCATGGATACATTTCATGTACATAATTCATATCTCCATTATCTCATATGCTTCATGCCACAACAATAACAACACATAGCTAGCATGGAAATTATTATTGAAGTGAATAGCTAATATAGACTTGTCATTTAGATATCATGGAATCATGAAAGTGTGAATTTCTAGCATCCTAGGCATTTTATCAAACACCTTGCATGCATTCTTTAAAGCATAGGTGGATTTCATACATGCATCACATCAAACCACCTAAAGTTCATGTTTTTCAACCAACAATCACATATAATCCATGAAAACACCTATAGATATCATCTTGAAACCTAAACAACAATCATCAACAAGTACATGCTCATATCACCATAAAAAGTTTATAAAATAATGTTTAAAAGCATGATTCTTGAGCTCTATGAACGAATTGAATCCATAGATGAACACTACACATACCTTAGATTAAGAATTTGTGGAATCTATGGTTGAATTTGCTTGAAACTTGAAACCCCAATGGAAACCCTAGGCTTGTTCTTGACTGTTCTTAAGATAGTTTCAGTAAATGGAGTATCCGTGTTGTTGTTTTATATAGGGGTGGAGAGTTGACCAAAATACCCCTCGAGGCTCAGAAATAAAATGCTGAAATCCAGATACCCTCGCTATAGGTATCGCATCGCGACCCATAATCAAGTTGATTGGGCATCGCGTCGCGACCCCTATTCAACTTGACTGGGCCTCGCGATGCGGGGCAATCACGATAGGCTACTATTTTGGAATTTCAAACACGTCCTAAATGATTTCTAAAAATTCTGAGACTCACCCCGAGGGTAAAATGTCCTTTCCCCATGGCAACAAAACTTGAAAATCCTAAAACGAAGGTCGGGAAGGTCTTCAAATAAATTATCAAAGTTTGGGGGTCTAAAATGAGACTAAGTGTTTAACACTTGTCAAAATTTTCTAAGTCTTGAGGCTTGTAAAGGCAAATGAGCTGAATTCTAGTCTTACGATTTTATAGGGTTTACAATATCTCCTCCTTGGAAACATTCATCCTCGAATGGGAATCAACTGAGAGGGGATACAAGACAAGATGGACATGAACTGAACATGAAGGACTGGAACATGATCTCATGACTGACATGCTAAACATACTGAACTCATGCATATCTGATGCATGGATAACTGAGACATGAATGCTTAACTGAGCAATCTGATAAACTGAGTTTCTCAAGATGAGATTGCATATCTGATGCATGACCTTATAATTTAACTGATACATAATGCATGACTGAGTATGCAACGATAATAGATACCAATTTTAAATTGGGGATATGAACATGAAATGGAATAAACTTAAGGAGGACTGTTACCTTGATCTTGATCCGAATTGGCAGGGAAGAGATAAGGGTATTTGGTACGCATATCTGCTTCTTCTTCCCAAGTATCTCCCTCATGAGACTGATTTTTTCAAATAACCTTGACTAGAGGACTTCTTTGTTCCTCAATCTGCGTGTTTGATAGTCTAAGATTTCAACTGGAATCTCTTCATAAGAGAGGCTGTTCTGAACGTCAATGCTCTGAATAGGGACAAGATGGGTCACCTATACACTTCTTAAGCAAAGAGACATGGAAGACTGGATGGACTGAGGCTAGACCTTAGGGCAACTCAAGCTTATAAGCTACCATGCCGAAGAGACTGAGAATCCTGAAAGGACCAACATATTGGTGACTGAGTTTCCCTTTCTTGCCAAACCTCTTCACTTCCTTTATGGGAGAGATCTTAAGATAGACATAGTCATTGACCTTGAACTTGAGATCCTTTATATGAATATCTGCATAGGACTTCTGTCGGCTCTGAGCAGCCTGAAATCTCATTCTGATCAACTAAATTTTCTCTAAGGCGTCGAATAATAAGTCAGGACCTATGACTGAGGCCTCACTAACTTTGAACCAACCGATCGGAGATCTACATCCCCTACCATAGAGAGCTTCGAATGGAGCCATCTGAATACTGGAATGATAGCTATTATTGTATGCAAACTCAATCAAAGGCAAGTGTTCATCCCAACTTTTCTTAAAATCAATTGCACACACCCTTAGCATATCTTCAAGAGTCTGAATGGTCCTCTCTGCTTGACAATCTGTCTGAGGATGAAATGTTGTACTGAGATGGACTTGGGTACCGAGACCCTTTTGGAATGCTTTCTAGAAGTAAGAGGTGAACTGGGCACCTCTATTTGAGATGATAGATGAAGGAACACCGTGTAATATGACCAACTCCCTGATATAGAGTTTTGCATAATCCTCGGTTAAATAAGAAATACGAATAGGAAGAAAATAAGCTGACTTGGTCATTCTGTCTACAATGACCCAAACTGAATCATGTTGATGACGAGTTCTAGGTAAACCCATCACGAAGTCCATGTTCACTTCTTCCCACTTCCAAGTAGGAATGGTGAACTCCTGCATGGAACCACTAGGTTTCTGATGCTCTATCTTAACCTGCTGATATGTAGAGCACTTACCCACAAACTCTGCAACATCTTTGTTCATCCCACTCCACCAATAGATCTCCCACAGATTGTGGTATATCTTAGTGGCCCCTGGATGAATGGAGTATCGTGCACCATGCGCTTCTGCAAGAATTCGCTGCCTCAAGTCATCTACACCTGGAACACATAGACGACTCTAACAATAAAGAACACCATCTCCCCCTTGGGAGAAAATTTTGACTTTCTGATCCTGAACTGACTGTTTCAGCTTGACAAGGCTAGGATCCCTGTCTTGCTTCTCTTTCACCTCGGAAACTAAAGATGACTCTGAAATACTCTGAACACATACACCACCCTCTGAAGAGTTGACTAAGCAAACGCCTAGTCTGGCAAGTTGATGGATTTCCTGAGCTATCTTTTTCTTGCTATCTTCAACATGAAAAATACTACCCATGAAGAGTCTACTGAGAGCATCGGCCTTAACGTTGGCCTTGCCTAGATGATAAAGAACACTCATGTCATAATCTTTCAAGAGCTCTAACCACCTTCTCTGACAAATATTGAGATCTTTTTAAGACATACTGGAGACTCTTATGATCTGTGAAGACATTTACATGAACTCCATATAAATAATGCCTCTAAATTTTTAAGGCAAATACCACGGCTGCTAACTCAAGGTCATGAGTAGGATAATTCCTCTCATGTGGCTTTAACTTTCTGGAGGCGTAGGCTATGACCTTACCATGCTGCATGAGGACATAACCTAGACATACTCTGATGCATCACAATAGACTACGAAACCGTCTGAACCATCTGGAAGAGCTAGAACTGGAGCTGAGGTGATTCGAGTCTTCAACTCTTGAAAACTCTTCTCGCATGAATCTGACCATTAAAACTTAACCTTCTTCTGAGTCAATATGGGCATGGGAGATGCAATAGAATAAAATCCCTCAATAAACCATCTGTAATATCCAGCCAAACCCAAGAAACTCCTGATATGTGATAGAGATACGGGTCTGGGCCAGTTTCTTACCGCTTTGGTTTTCGGAGGATCTACTCTAATTCCATCACCGGAAATAATATGGCCAAGGAATTCTACTGAACTTAGTCAAAATTTGCACTTGATGAACTTGGTGAACAACTGATGATCTTTGAGAGTCTGAAGAACAATTTGAGATGGTCTGAATGATCAAGCTCCATGCGAGAATAGACCAGAATATCATCTATAAAGAATATGATGAACATGTCTAAGTACTGCTTGAACACACAGTTCATCAAGTCCATGAAAGCTGTAGGGGCATTAGTAAGACCAAAGGACATGACTATAAATTCGAAGTAACCATACCGAGTACGAAAAACTGTCTTCGGGATGTCACATTCTCTAACTCTGAGCTGATGATAGCCTGATCTGAGGTCTATCTTAGAGAAGTAACTGACACCCTGAAGTTGGTCAAACAAATCATCTATCCTGGGAAGAGGATATCTGTTCTTGACCATAACTTTGTTGAGTTGACGGTAATCGATACACATCCTAAGAGAACTGTCTTTTTTGCACACGAATAAGACTGGTGCACCCCATGGGGATACACTGGGCCTGATGAATCCCTTATCTAAAAGATCCCTTAACTGATCTTTCAGTTCCTTGAGTTCTGCTGGTGCCATGCTGTATGGCAGAATAGAAATAGGCTGGGTATTTGGGAAAAGATTAATACCGAAGTCTATTTCCCTTTCGAGAGGAATGCTTGGAAGATCTTCGAGAAAGACATCAGAATATTTACTAACCACTGGGACTAATTCGAGGCTGTATACCCTTCGAGCTATGATGGCTTTACCCACTGGGGTAGAGACTAAAAAAGGTTCTGCTAAAATTTTGGGACTGATTCCAAAATTGCCTTCTATGTATAGAGTAACAAAAGACAAAGATGCACCTAGGTCTAGCAAAGCATAAACATGAACATGAAAAATCTGTAACGTACCAGTAATGACATCAGGAGAATTTTCCTGATCCTGTCGGGTCTGAAGAGCATAGAGTCTATTTGGGTGTTGTCCACTAGTAGCACTGGAAGTGGCACCCTGCTGATTCGGGTGACCAGACTGAGTTATGGAATAATTTAGTTGACCCTGAAGACCTAACTGCGGATACTCTCTAATCCTGTGGCCTGGCTTTCCATAACCAAAACAGACATCACTACTGGCTCTGCAAATACCCTTGTGGTTCTTAGCACATGTCTGACAAAAGGGATTTGTTCGGGCACTGCTAACACTGCCCTGAGATTTAGAGCCTGGTGCTTTATCTTTGTTGCCATCTCTGAATTTCGGTGTTGGGGCACTGGCGGAGGAAGGAGCTGGAGCTATTAACTTAGGACAAAACTGTAAATGGTTTCCTCCTTCTGATTTAGGTTGAGCCAAACTGAAACTGCCTGATTTTGCTCTCTTGTTCTGCTTCTCCCTAGTCCTAACCTTCTGCTCCTTTATCTGCTGGGCATGGGTCATGAGTCTGGCTACGGTCATATCACTATTCATCATCGCAGACCTATACTCATTTACCACACTATCGTTCACCCCTAACACGAACTTGCTCATCTTAGCGCTGTTGTCTGCAACCACATAAGGGGCATATCTAGCTAGCTGAGTAAATCTGAGAGACTACTCCCTAACCATCATATTTCCCTACCTGAGGTTGATGAACTCAAGAACTTTGGCCTCCCTCAGCTCTTGGGGAAAAAATCTATCTAAGAAGGCCATGAAAAATTCCTCCCACTCAATAGGACCTGCATCATCTAACCTCTCAGATTTCCACAGTTTGTACCAAGTGTGAGCCACATCTTAAAACTGATATGCAGCTAACTTAGCACTCTGAACAGACGTAACGCCCATGATATTAATTACCTTTTGGACTTGGTCAATGAACTCCTGAGGGTCTTCATCAGACTTAGACCCAAAGAAAGATGGAGGATTCATTCGGGTGAAGTCCCGAATCCTAGCTACTACAGAATTGGCCATTGGATCGACCGGAATAACTGGTGGCCATTTATTTTGGGTAGCCACTAACTGGGAAAGCGTGGTGAATACGGATCTAAACTCCGCATGAGAAACATATTTGCCCAAAGGATCTTCAGGCTGAGGAGCTGGTTGGTTTCTTCTCTTTGGGGCAATATTCTGAGATAAGAGAAGAACAGATTAGACTGGGAGTTTAACTTGAGATTATGATCACTAGCATGACATGAATACTGAAAGAAGGGAAACTGTTTCTAAAACATCTTATAGCCTCCTATACATAAATGTGGAGCACAACACACCCATGCACAAGACTCAACTAGATGCGGCTTTCAGACTTCCTAGGACTATTGAACCTTAGGCTCTGATACCAAGTTTGTAACGACCCAATTTTCTAAACCGAAATACTACACGGTGCTCGTGATCCCGAGGGACCACAAGCTAACCCATGACTGAGATCTATACCAATACACTGCATAATGTACATATATAATACGCAGAAAACATGTACTGTAAGGCCATAAGGTTCTACTAAAATAATATAACATCCATGGGGTAATAAATACCCAAAACAACTGAACATAAATCTGAATACTAAATCTGATAGCTAAATCTGAAAGTAAATCTGGAAGCCTCTAAGTATTGCCTGAATAAGAAATTGAAGAACATGTCTCCAACTAACTCCATAAAAATTGAACTAAAGAAATAAATGAATAAATCAAATAATATCGTCCTTGAACAAAAAGGTCTCACTGCAACTCTGTGTACTGAACTACGACTGCTACTGCTGGTCTGGAACTCGTGTCTCTGAACCTATGGCGTAACATGAAAAGAAAGCACCATAGTGCGAATGTGTCAGTACAACTGGAGTACTGAGTATACGAGTGAGGTAGGCTAATGCAAAGGGTTTACATGCATGAATAATGCCAACTGACTGACTGATATGAATGTAAGAGTACAAACATACATACATAGTAACTGAGATCGTGAGTACGTGATAGCTAAATCTGTATGCGAATACATGGTTGGAACTGTAGTTCTGATAACATGGACGACTGTGTTTGATAGTCCTGAATCTGGTGGAACTCTTTGAATCCCATGCTATAAATGAAATTTTACTATATCTATCAGTCCTGGTATACTGTTATCTGAAGAACTATCTGAGTTCTTTTACTGAGATAATACTGAAACTATGGGAGGTAGTTGTTTAATCGACATACCCCATATATGCCAATATGGCTAAGCTGGGGTCCAATTTCTGCCTCGACTGGAGGGGTGTCAATACCGTGCCACTAGTAAGGACAGTTGCGAGTGACCCTTATCTAGCAAGTACTCAAGGTGAGAATGGTGGGACCCTAAACTGACAGGTTAAGCCACCTCATTCGACTGACTGTACATGGACTGAATAACTGACATCCGTTGACTGATGGAGTAGTACTATTATTTGAGAGTTAACTGAGATTATGAGATTTTTGATGTTTTCCTGAGTCACATGACTGACTGAGTTCTGTAGATTATAGCTTGACTGAGATTATCGTGACAACATGACATGGATCTAGGCACACAGCTATATTTTTTGGGTACGAATACCCCCGGACTCGATGGAAGGAGACTGACACACTTGACATGACTTGATCACAAGATTTGAGTCCACAATTCACAATATCATAAGTAGGGAATATCATACTTCATGTATTTATTCAACATCTCAAACATGGTAGGGAAAACATAGATACATTTTGTGTACATAATTCATACCTCTATTATCTCATATGCTTCATGCCACAACAATAACAACACATAGCTAGCATGGAAGTTCATATTGAAGTGCATAGCTAACATAGACTTGTCATTTAGATATCATGGAATCATGAAAGTGTGACTTTCTAGCATCCTAGGCATTTTATCAAACACCTTGCATGCATTCTTTAAAGCATAGGTGGATTTCATACATGCATCACATCAAACCACCTAAAGTTCATGTTTTTCAACCAACAATCACATATAATCCATGAAAACACCTATAGATATCATCTTGAAACCTAAACAACAATCATCAACAAGTACATGCTCATATCACCACAAAAATTTTATAAAATAATATTTAAAAGCATGATTCTTGAGCTCTATGAACGAATTGAATCCATAGATGAACATACACATCCTTAGATTAAGAATTTGTGGAATCTATGGTTGAATTTGCTTGAAACTTGAAACCCCAATGGAAACCCTAGGTTTGTTCTTGACTATTCTTGAGAGAGTTTCAGTAAATGGAGTATATTATGGTGAATATTAGCTTTAATCCTATGTTTTTGTTTTATATAGGGGTGGAGAGTTGACCAAAATACCCCTCAAGGCTCAGAAATAAAATGTTGTAATTAGGATGCCCTCGTTATAGGTGTCGCGACCCCTAATCAAGTTGATTGGGTATCGCGTCGCGACCCCTATTCAACTTCACTGGGCCTTGCGATGCGGGGCAATCGTGACAGGCTACTATTTTGGAATTTCAAACATGCCCTAAAGGAGTTCTAAAAATTCCGAGACTCACCCCGAGGGTACTATGACCTTGACCCATCACAACGAAACTTGAAAATCCATAAACAAAAGTCGGGAAGGTCTTCAAATAAATCATCAAAGTTTCGGGGGTCTAAAATGAGACTAAGTGTTGAACACTTGTCAAAATTTTCTAAGTCTTGAGGCTTGTAAAGCCAAATAAGCTGAATTCTAGTCTTATGATTTTATGGGGTCTTACAATTGAATTCTAAGTTAATTCTTCCAGAATTCGAATCATTTGCGACATTAATAAATTCTTCATCGCTGCAATATTCTTCTTCTTCTTCAGAAGAGTAATCTGGTTCTTGTTCTTCGATGATAGAACATAACTTTGCTTTGTTTCTTCATTGATTTCCAGAAGATTGATTTTCTTTTTTTTCTTATTATTTCTTAGACATTGGTTGGCTTTATGACCCTTCTTTCCATAGGTCCAATATTCATCCGAGGATGAATCTTTAGAGGAATTTTTGAAGATTTTTTCCTTTTAAATCTTATTTTAGACTTTCTTTCTTTTCGCTGACTTCATTTTCAGGAGTAATGGGATTTTGACAATGTTTTCTTTTGTCTCTTTCTGGAAGAAGGAGGGCTGAGTTTTGGGAAACCAAAATCTTGACAGAAACTTCCAAGTTCTGATGAGGATAATTTTTGCTCTTTCTTGAGATGCTTTTTTAATTTTAAGTCAGTGCATAACTCAAATGTAACGACATTAATAATACTGATGAGATCTCCATAGGTAAGATGGTTGTAAGGTATCTTCCGTTCACTTCTATCTCTGATATTTGTTTGTACTTTTTAAGCAAACAAAGGGGGCAGACTGCTAATAAATCTTTCATTCCAGAAATCATTATTGCAATCATATCTTATCATTACCTTGGAGATAAACATGTCTTTATATCATTTGAAATATCCTAACTTTTTATAGTGGAGATTATTGAGGATTTCTAAACTTCTCTCTTGGAAGATTTTAGGTTCACTAATAAAATGTTTGGACATTGGTTGGCACTATGACCCTTCTTTCCTAGATCCAACATTCATCTGAGGATGAATCTTTAGAGGAATTGTTTGAAGATTTTTTCCTTTTGTATATGGATTGGTTTTAGAGAAATCTACGCCAAGCTGTATGTTTATGTAAAGTCCATATCTATAATAATGGAATATGCCTTATAATGTTTTTGTTATTACAAAAAACATTAATGAAGAAATTATTCTTGGAATTCCTTTTATCATATTGATAAAACCTTATGTTTTAGATTCTACTGCTATACGCGCTACTATTTTAGGAAAAGAACTTTCATTTCCTCTTATGAAAACTCTTTCTGTAGAAGAAAGCAAATTTTTACATAAACATATAGGCGATTCAATTCCTTTAAGAGGGGGAATGGTGCTTTCTACAGCATGATTCTTGGTGTACCACTTGTTAATAAGAACTTGAAGAGATTTTTTTTGATGATCAACTTGGACTGAATATTCAAACCATTTGAAGAATTCTATATCAGTTTTGAATCTAGTCATATCTTTAAACCATTTGTTTCTAAAAGAAACTCGTTGGTCTCTGGAATATGTAGCTTTATACCATTCTACCTTTTGCTGATGTTCCGATAGATTCCACAGGCAATTCAATTCCGTTGTATTAGGAACAAAGTCATTTGTAGTAAGCACGTCAATGGAGGTTTTCCTTACGTGAATCTTAGGTTTTATGTCGTTAGGAGTTTGGCTTCCTGGGTCTGAGGCAGCTTCAGCTTCGTAATAAACCTTGGGAATGGTTTTAGAGAAATCTATATCTTGGAATTTTCCATAACAAATTTCGTCTGCAGAAGCATTAGTTTCAAATGGTACAAGGACGTGTTTATAGCTAAGGTAATGATAAGATTGGATTGCAATAATGATTTCTGGAAAGAAAGATTTATTAGCGGTCTACTCCTGTTGGTCGCTGAAAAAGTAAGAACCAAAATTAGAGATAGATGTGAGGTAAAATCCCCTACAATCATCTTACCTACGGAGACCTTATCAGCATTACTAATGTGGTTACGATGGAGTTATGTACCGATCTGAAGCTGAAGGAACAACTTAAAAGGGAGCGCAATAAGAAAAATAAGAAAATGAAACTTCTGGGAATTGATGAAGAAACTAAACAAAAATTATGCTCTATCATTGAAGAAGAATAGGAATCAGAATCAGAAGAAGAAGATTGTAGCGACGAAGAATTTATCAACGCCGCTAATAACTCAAATTCTGATAATAACGACTCAGAATGCAAATGCCAAGGAGCATTTTGCTTTTGCGATAGTAAGACTATCAATTTTCTTTCTGAGAACACAGCTAAAACTCTATTTGCTATAATCGAACATATCAAAGATGATGAGGCAAAACATAAGTACCTCTTGGAATTACAAACAATCGTTACCCAAAGGCATCAGAACGAGAAATCTAAAGTTATCCCTTTCAGCATGAAGCAAGTCATACAGAGATTTGACTCTGGAAAAGAGCCTTCCATCAGTGACTTTCGTGGCGAGGTCAACTCTCTTAAAGAAGAAATGAGAGAAGTCAAAGCTAGATTTAATAGGATTGAGATAGATGCTCCAACAGAGCAAGTTCTTAAAAGCATCAATCTCCCCAAAAAAGGAACTTTGGGACATAAAGACACATCCCTACAGGATACAGATGATCATGACAACGAGGAAAAAGAACTAGGTATTGATGTAATTTCAAAAATTAAACCTCAAAGTTCTCATATCTTGATTAAATTAGTCATCCATAGTCGATTAAATTCCTTTTTATCAGGAATAAAATCATTGGTAGTAAGCACTCTCTTTGTGAGTATTTTCTCTCTGTTAATTTTTTTAGTTGTTTTTTGTATTCGCGATCCTGTTTATGGTATCAGAGCTCTCTTCAGAAGAAGGGGATTGCAGTGATGAAGAATTTATCAATGTCACCAATAACTCAGATTCTAAAAATAATAACTCAGAGTGCAATTTCCAAGGGATATTTTGCTATTATGATAGTAAATTCGTCAGTGTTCTTTCTGAAAATACTGCCAAAAATTTGTTTGCCACAATCGAACATATCAAAGATGACGAGAGAAAACATAAGTACCTCTTGGAATTACAAAAACTTGTTACTCATCAGCAGCAGAACGAGAAACCAAAAGTTATTCCTTTTAGCATGAAACAGGTCATGCAGACATTTGACTCTAGAAAAGAGCCATCCATCAGTGACCTCCACGGAGAGGTTAACTCTCTAAAAGAAGAAACTAGAGAAGTCAAAGCTAGACTTCATAAGATTGAGATAGATGCTCTAATAGAGAAAGTTCTTAAAAGCATCAATCTCTATGAAGAAGGAACTTCAGGACATAAAGGGACCCACCCTGCCAGACAGAGAGATAAGGAACGGGACCCACCTTACCAGATAAACTGTAATAATCATGTTAGCCGATTGCTTATCAGAGCTATTTCTTAGAGTTGGATCTAAGAAATTTGAGATTGATAGATCCATCTGGAAATTGAATAACCTTATCGATCTGAATGACCACAACAAATTTTAAGTCCTGGCTCAACTGCCACCTATAAACCCTGTGTTAACTATAAATTCTTTTTCGGCATTACCAAGCTCATCTTCAAACCCCTTAGTGCTGAAGAAACCATTTATTAAAGAATCTAAACCACGTTCTTATTCTCCTTTTGGAAACCCTAGAGTTTCTTCTATACAAACCAAAGAAAGCTACACTATGAAATAGATTTGCGGCCGCAGTGGTACCATTAGCAATGAAAATTCCAAAGGTCAAAGAAAACCTTAATAATGTTTCTTTCCAGGTATCTCCAATCTTAGCCTTGGATAAGGAGTACAAAAACTATAAAATCAAACATCTGGTGCAACACTTGTGTAGCAACCGGAATTATGTGGAGACATAAAATCCATTCAAAACCAGGAAGTACTATGAATTCATCTTGGTTGACATTGGCTCTATAGAAAAAGAGCGTATTTTAAGTGATGAAAAAGACCTTGATAGTATTGCTTATTCTAAGTTTACTATCAATAAAATATTAACTCCTTTTGAATGATAGGTAGACCATTTACATACTTCTATTAATCTTTCTACAAAACATAGGCCTCAAACCTTCAATTGGCATGATTATAAATCTCCATGGTTTACGACCCCCTATTCATACGTGGTTTGTAAAGTATAGTCTTGAGTTAGCAAAGTCAGTTATCCCAAGATGGTTCTACGAATGGTGAAATTATTTTGGAGGTAATCAAAATATTTTACCAGAAAAATTTTCAAAAAAATTCAGTCAGTTCCAAATTGACCAAGCTATTTCCACTTTACCAGAACACATTCAATTGTGTAAATACTTCATTCAAAAAAGGACTTCTTATATTATCAGTTGGACTTTCACTGTTCATGAATTTGACAGAATCAAATACTTGTCCAAAGAAGTATTTATCAAAGGATGGTCTCCAGCTCCCAAGGATTTACCAAAATCCTCACAGGCTACTCCTACCAAGAAGTCACCTTCAAAGAATGAATTAAAGAAAAGGCTACAAAAGGCCTTGTCTGAAATTGATAGTGATCCAGACGAAGCTGCTATCATGAAATTATTAGACAAAGCCTCATCTCAAAGTGATGATAATGGAGATATATTAAAGCCTTGAGCTTTAGCACAGTCTTACCTGGATCTATTCTATGGTTAATCCTAATTAATGTTATTAAAAACCGGAATAATTAGTCCCTTAGATAGAGACACAAAGAGTCGAAATTATTGAAAGGGTAAGAAGAGAGACTCAAAGAGTCAAAATTATTCTTTATTAAACATATAATAGGGCTAGTGGGACCCAAAGCATCTTCTTACATATAAGTGGATGAATCAGTGGCCAAGATATAAAGTCTTCTACTAATCAAAGAAAGAAGGGACCCTCCCCCCCTCCACACATCTCAGTCTCCGCCTGAGCCTTCTCCCCACGGTCCCAGGCTCTGCCCGTGCCCTAGACCACCCCACCTCTACCCCTCTAGCCCAAACTTCGTTCGTCTTTGGGACTGCCCCATTCTTCCTCCTGGCCCAGGCTCTGCCTGGGCTCGGGACCCTCTAGCCCCTCCCCCTAATGGCCTAGGCTTCGGCCAAGCTCAAGACCTCTCGCCTAGGACCATGATCCCCTCTCCCCCATCCTAGACTCTGCCCGAGCCCAAGACCACCCCCTGTCCTAGGCTCCACTCAAGCCCGGGGCACAGGCTCTCTATATCCCATGCTCCTCCCAATATTAGGACCGCCCCCACCCCACTTATCCCATTGATTACCTGAGCCCGGGAATAGACCCCTCACCCATACCAAGCCCTTCCCAAACCTGAGTTTCATCCCTCCATCGTCATAAGTTCTCCCTGGTCTCAGGCTCCACTCGAGCCCAGGATTGCCTCTCTCCCACCCTGTTCCAGGCTCCGCTCTAGGATGAGATCGCCCCTTTTACCCCGTCCCCCCTTGGTTCGACCCTCATTCTTCCATGTCCTAGGCTCTACTTGGCACGCCCCCCACCCATCTAAGGGGAGATCGATCCTGGACCCCCTATCCCCTTTTCCCATCCAAGGATCTGTCCAAACTCAGGATCCTCTGTCCCCCCACATCCCAGGCTCCACCTGAGCCCCAGCCCCCTCTCCCGTCCTAGGCTCTGCCTGAGCCCTGTATCTCTTCCCGCATAGTCCCAAGATATGCCCGAGCCTGAGACCCCCCTCCACAGTCCTAGGCTCTACCCAGCCCAGACTCCGCCCATCCTCGGGACCTCCCCACCCCCTTCCCCCATCCCAACCCAGGCTTTTCCTGAGACTGGGACCTTCTCGCCACCCCCCATATCCCAGGCTCCGCCATAGCCCAATCCCGTGCCTCCACAGTCTTGGGCTCGGTCTGAGATCGCCTCCATATCCTAGGCTCTGCTCGGGACTGCCCCCTCCCCTGTTTAAGGAGAACCTGAGCCTGGGACCCCCTCCCCCCAACTACATCCTGAGTTTTTCTTGACCCAAGACCTCTTCCTCAGCATCCCAGGCTCCTCTCTCCCCCCGCCCTTCTTTCCCTCACTGTTCTAGGCTATGCCCATGCCCTAGACCACCCTTCCCCTACCCCCGGGCCCAAACTACGTTCGTTCTCAGAAATGCCCCTCCTCCTCCCCTTCCCAGCCCCGAGATCTTCCCCCTTTTGACCCCAGGATCTTCCCCTTCGCACCTCCTAACCCAGGCTTCGTCCGAGCCTGGGACCCTTCACCCAGGACTACCCTCTTTTCTCCCATCCCAGTCTTCACCCTTTCAGGTTTTTCTCAAGCCTGGGCCCCTTTTCCCCAAGGAGTAATCTCGTGGATTTTATGTGAATCACCTCTTTTCCCACATCCATTTAATTGTTCAGACAAGTGGTGTTTATGGGCTCACTTCTCAAGTTTGTAACCTAGAGATGTCATTATAATAAAGAGAGATTCATGCAATTTAGATAGATGTTAGAAATCAAGTGGATTCACTACCCCAAGAAGCTCTCTACATCAAGTCTCCCATAACCCTAGTTATGGGAGTTTACCTACTCATCTCCATATAAGATATCAAATACATATTGATGTTCATAAAGAGCTTCAAGAAAATTCTTACAAAAGTCACAATATTGTACTTCTCAATCTTTAAAAAAAATGGAAATAATAATCAGATCTTAGTTTCTATCTTCAAATCTCAAAGAAAGGTGTTACAATGCTCTCAATAGAGGAGAAAGTATGATAATACTGTCCACACTGAAATAAAACCTAATACTTAGTATTTATATGATTCTAGGAACTGGGGTATTAAATTTTAAACTCAAAATTTCCATGTCATACTCGATAGGTCGGGCGACGGTTTGTCACTGGGGCGATGGTCTATCTCCTGGACCGCCGTTGTAGCTCCAGTGATACTGCATTCTATTTCTTAGCGACGGTTAGGACGACAGTCCATCGCCTAGTCATCGCTTGTCATTTTTCTCTCGTTTGGCCTAGTTTTTCCAAGTTATTCTTCATGCTTAGTTCTTGTCCTGAAAACATTAAAGTCTAATGTCAAATACAACAATAGTTGCTTGAAAATACACAATTATCCTAAGAAAAAGGCTTAAAATGTTCTGTCAAAAGCCGGAACATCAACACCCTCAACTTAAGGCAATTTCTTATCCTCAATCAACACAACACCAAGATGCATATATGAACAACATCATGATGGGCATTTCGCAGTCAAACCAACACAATCATACAGTTATTCAACTGCCCATTTAGCTATGTGATCTCAACCCATATGGATCTACTACTGGCATTAACTACTAGTCAGCATATTCATAACCACAGATATAACACCCCAAAGAAACAAGTAAACCAGGTATAACTCAACGTGCCCTCATAGTTAAAGAAGTCCACCTCACATTGTACAATCAAGTCGTAGATAAAATTAAGACACTCACTCTCAGAAAAGAAGTTACAAACATAGTGCACACCCATAAGTTTGCCCTTATTATCTAACGTTCTCTCATGAATGACTCACCAAGATCAAGCAGGACTTGTTAAGGGTTGTAATGAGTGACTTAAAGTATAAAACTTCACTCTCTTTACCCTTTTTGGTAGCTAATCACCAGGATTACAGTTCCTTTTGCTTATTCACAATCTTTATTATCCATTTGTGCCCTTGTTATAACCTAATTTTTTTGTTTAGTTGAATAGCAGAATCAACCACCCTCAACTTATGCTGATGCAGTTAGTTGAGGTGCATAATATCTATTTAGACATTTAACTAAACCAGGGCCGGATGATGCCTCTCAAATCAATTTCAACTTGCCCCCTTAGGCCGTCTACAATCCAACAGCAGCCACCCTTAACTTAGGCAATTTACCTTCGTTAAAGTACATAATGTCCAAAATTGGAATAGGGACAAAGCTAAGTGTTAACATCTTCTTGAGAGTGAATCAAACTTATTTGGACTGAATAAATACTAACAAAGCTCTAGGTTTAACCGAACAAGTTCTAGGTGTAACAATTATGCAAGAACTATGCAAATACTCACACACAGAGGTATTGAGTTAATTTCTATCCTATGAACTCTTGGGATTCATATCACATAGCTATGCTTTGCTTCACTTTACATTCTAATCCCAGTTTCAAAGTCACAAATAGTTGCACAACACTTTACCATATAGTAAAAAGAAATAATTATACAAAAAATCAAAATACTTTACCACAATAACTTATCATCCATATACATAAAATAAGGCCAACAAAATAGAAAATTACTTATATAGATAACCACTTGAAAACCCCTATGGTACAAGTATCACCTCCCCCCATAAGATTGATGAAGTGTCCTCAATGCATGCAAAGAAAGTACAAAGAAAGAGAATACTTGTACAACCTCTCAGTCAGATGAAGCTTTAGTCAAATGAGCTGAGGCTTCCTTGGCCTCATCATCAGCAACATTGACCCTTATGGTGGTAGGGGTCCTCAGATCAATATCCTCTAAAATCGGAGGTATCTCACGGTGAACCAGGTCTGAAACAGGCCTTTAAACCAGGGCTGAACTGGTAGAAACACCTGCAGCTTTATCTTAAAGTTTTTCTACCTCTTTTCTTCTTCTCGCCTGGATTTCTTAGATGATTTCTTCATATCATACTTCATTTTTTCCTCAGGTGACATGGCTTCAAGCCTCTTTCTCTTAGCTATTCTCCTTGTGACTTTCTCCGCTTTTTCATCTATCTTTGCTACCCTATTACCCTTGTCCTTGATCGGTCTCCCCATTAAGTCAACAATACTTTCATCCTCATCACTTATAATCTGGGCTGGATCAAACATGGGTCGTTATGGCTGCCGTTTTAGCTCTGCTATGTCTGCTTGGGCCTACTTAAAGTCTGCTATAAACTTGGCAAAATCTGGAATAGACATGGGGTCTAGCTTTTTCTTGATTCGCTCCTCCATATCTTCCATCCTTAGCTGAATTTTCCTGAAAGGATGTATTTCTTCCTCTATAATTCTTTCAACAAAAGGCTTGAAATCTGTAGCCCATATAACTAACTGCTTTTAAAACATCTTTTGGGCTCAGACTGACTTTACAAAGTTCTCCTAGTTTAGCCTTTATTCAGAATATTGGGCCAGGACTGATGCAGAATCTGTAGTCCCACCCATAGGCATCAAAGCTGAACCTTCAGATATGGTAAGAGGCATATACATAGCAAGAGGTAATGGCATACCTGGAGGAACCTCTGATGATTCAGGAACTGGTGATGATTGAATCTAATAGGCTAGAGTTTTGTTGACTCTCATCTCGAACTTTGAGTCATCCCTTGTCTTCTCAATATTTTATTTGTGCATTTCCTAGATCTCATTATCAACTCCACTATTTAAAGGGACGTTTGCCCTCCTTCATAAATCTGTGATAAGACATAGAATGGCAGTGCTGGTGTGATTTTGTGAGCGTGGGTAAATAGTTCATTGGCAATAATATGGCTGAAATCTACTATTAATCCCTCAATCAATGCGGCAAAAATTATAGATCTATTGATTTCTAAGTGATCATCAATGCCTGTTGGTATTAGCCTCAGTCTCACAATTGCCCACCAGAACTTGACCCTAAAGCTTAGGGACTACTTTGATATCCGTTCGCGAGGAACTAAAACCCACAACTAGGGTTGTGGGATCTATGACTATTCTTTCATTTATTTAGTAGTTGGTTAGGGTTTGAGTGATTGTGGGAACATCTTGATAATTTCTTTGTAATGATTGATTTCTATTGGATTGCAAACAATAGATCCCTCCTTATATTGGTTTGCTCAAACTGAGAAATAACTAAAGGTAGTGAATTATCAATGAGGATTTGGGAAGGTTAAGTTCCCATCTAATGATTAATATTGTAACAAGACTAATCAACTTGAGATATAATCAGTAGGAATAGAAGGGTTTCCTAAGTTCGAGAGAGTTATGGAGCTAAACATCTAGGTAGGTTGAGAAATACTTGGATGAACTTTCAAAACTGATAATTTGGTGTTTCCCACAATTCACAAGAATCCAACATCACAACCATTATTAAATGAGAGATAAATAATCATAGTGATCACAACTCTAGTTTCTCTGTATGATTGATTTGAAATATTGCAGTTTAAGCTTTGAGTTCTAAGGCAAATTGAAGTGTTAATAACTTTTGTTCAATAATTAAAAACCCCATTTATCTTTTCATATCATTTGTTTGAATTTAACTTGTAGCTTTAGTTTCAAATCAGTTTAATCGCAACTCACATTGTTCCCTGTGGATTCGACCCCGACTCCAAAGTTGGGTAAATATATTGACGACGATTGTCTTGCACTAAATTGAGGTGTGAGTTGAGCATTATCACTAACTCAAACTAAATAGAATCAAATAGCTAAAATACTTCATCAATATCAAGTCTGATAAAATGGGTCCTCAAACTATGAGGACTTACCAAGCATCAGGATGTAGGTGGATATGCTCGTAATCAATCACGCTGCTGGAACTGAGCACCAGATTTTACATTATAAGACAATATAGCACATAGACATATATATGGATCACTACTTCTGAGATGTACTGAGTATGTGGGGGTGAATGCATAAGTAAAACAATAACTCAATGTGCACTTAGATGTTCAAATAAAGCATGCTAAGCATAAATAACTCACCTTGGGCTAAAATAAAATCAAAGCTGTGAAATAATAAACATGAGTAATAAAGCATAATGATAAACTTTTTGAGCCATAACACTTAGTTCTAAAATCTTTACTTTATTCTTTCTTAGGGAGATTCTTCCAACCAACATACACCATATGATCTATCATGGATTTCAATGTATGACCCACGGTGGGGAGAGACACGTTGGGGAAAGTTGCCCTACCCTTGACATCGAAATAGGACCTTAACTTAAGTAATAACTATACTTAGCCCACTATGGGAACTTAAACCTATTGTGGAATGAGTTTTGGGGCATGTGACCTTAGACGCATACCCAACTCGATGCTAAATACTACTCCCTTATTACTTTATGCTCATACTTTAGGAAATCCACCTTAACTTAGCATAAAGGTTTTTCTCTTTGCTTTAAACTGTCATCAAAATGAACAAATATGGATTCCATATTGTATATTAGGATCAAAAGATCTATATTTATTTAAATATTGGTATAAAACCATCAATAAGCATAAGACCATAGTCTTCTTCAAATCTCAAACTCATTCCTGGTATAAACATGTCAAATAAAGCTTAAGAGCACGATCTTCTTGAAATCTCAACACTTAAACTTAAGGCTTAGAATTTATGTTGTAAACTCTTGGTAATTCAATACCAAAACTTCATGCTCAATATAATTCATGAAATAATTCAACAATAATAAGTCAAGATAGTGCAATCTCATTCATAGTATAAATCTTGTAAGTTAAAACTTAAACATAAGCATTTCTTGATATACTTAAAACTTTAAATCTCTTGATAATTACAAGCTTCAAGAATAAATAAACTTGGGTATAATCCCTACTTTAAAACAAGTAAATAAAATCTTAAAATCATTCAACTTGGGCACAGGGTGAAAGGATACCCTTGTTCATAAACCCACATACCTTAATAGGTTTAATTTGATGGATGAAAGCTTGACTTTGTAAGCCTTGGAGATGATCTTGAAAGCTTTCAAGAACTTCTTGAATTATAAACTTAAATTCTTGTTTATCTTCAAGAGAAAGTAATAGACTTTTGGTGTTCTTGAGAAGAGGTTAGGGTTTCATGGAGAGGAAATTGACAAAGAATGGGCAAATAATGCCTTAATAGACGTTTAATCTATTTTTTTATGAATTGAGGCAGTGGAAGATGACCTAACTGCCCCTCAAATATTAAACTCGTAACTAGAATGCCATTTAGAGGCCTAGATCGATGCGATGACATGCCCATCACTATACCCAGCGCGATGTAGTGCGATCGCATTGAGCTGCTGGAATCAAAATCCAAATACGATTCAAACCTCTTATGAAAATTCCAAAACTTCTCAAAGACATGATCTATATTCCCCTAAACATGAATCAACTCAAAAACCATCGTCTCAGAGCTTGGAAGGTTAACTTAAAAATCCTCGAAGTTAAGAGGTCAAAATAAGGCTAAGTCTCCAACGCTTAGTTAAATTTTTAGGATTTAAGCCTCTTATGAAATTACGAGAACTTTTGGATTTTTCAAACAAGATTTGGGACCTGTTTGGATCATAGAACCAGTGGGTCATTGTGATATACCCACGATGCAGCATTAGTCCCGATCGCATGTTGACCGCGTTGTGGTGAAGGTGTTGTCTCCAGTTCTTGATTTATAATTTAATACATGTGTCTTAATCTTTATCTTGGTGTTTGAAGTGCTTATGAGGTGAAAAATATTCGTAGGAATCACTTCGAATAAAGTTGAGCTAAGAGCCTTTGATTTGATCAAATTTTGGTATTCGATTCTACAAGGATCAACTTTGAAAACATATAAATTTTTAAATATATGTAATTTTTAAGATCTACACCCACCAAATTGTGAATAATTTAATTATCTTTTCAATGATTCCAATTTCTCCTAAATCTGATGCCCGAGCGGAATGTTATGATCATTTTCATCAGAACCAGTAAGCTACCGCGATAAGACCGTGTCGCAGTGGCATAGTTGTGTCTATTTTTTGGATTTAAATAATTAAGGGGCAATTGTGTCTTTTAACCCCTCAACCCTTTCGTCAATAACACAACTTGGGCATTAGTTAGTGTATAATTTTGACCTTCTTCTCCAATTTTCCTCTGAAGAAAATCATTCCTTTCTCCTAAGAACAAGAATTCAATTCCTTGATCCCCAAGAAATCAAAAATAACTTTATGTAGGGTATTCATTCATGGGTCTCTTTCACCCATGGAGCCCAAAATTTCTTTTCTTTAAATTAAATAGTGCATTTTCAATCATTATGATGCTTTATATGTTCAAGAAATATTGATTTTCATGATTTCATGGTGATTTTAATTCAAATCAGCCCATGTATGATCCCATACAAGATTTTGAATTCCTCACGCTATGAATTTAATTTTTCCATGCTTTATTCAAGTGAATTCCATGATAGATCCTAAACTCATGATTTTTAGCAACATTCTTATTTTTTAAAGAGAAAATACATAAAGTTTCCCCTGATGTTGGCCGACTTTTTTAAAAAGACACCTAAACTATATTTTCAACCTATTTCCCCACGATTCTTTCTTAAATTGTTGTAAATACACCATTTTGACCCTCTCTGTGTATACAAGCACAACAAGAGCGTGAAAGGCTCAAAATTGACTTTATTGACCAATTAAAGATGCCACTTGTAAATAATTTGATATATAATTTATATTATTTTTAAAAAAAATCAATATTTATTTACTTTTTAAAATTATCCCATACCCCCTCCCCCCGCAACACCCCCCACTCACCATTGTCTTCTCAACACCTCTATTAAATCTTTTTTTTAAATAATCATTTAACTATTTTTATTAAGAATTATAAAAATCCATTAAAGATCCATTAATGGAGTTTTATGATTCAAGTAGAATGTTGTTGAAGAAGACAATGGAGCTTTAATGGCATTTCAAAAATGGATCTTCAAAAAATAGCTTTCATGGAGTTTTTTTTTAAGCTGCATTAAAGTTATTTTTTGAAACTCCATTAAAGCTCCATTTTTGAAACACCATTAAAGCTCCATTGTCTTCTTCAACACCATTCTACTTGAATTATAAAACTCCATTAATGGAACTTTAATGGAGTTTTATGATTCTTAATAAAAATAGCTAAATGATTATTTCAAAAAAAAATTAATGGAGGTGTTGAAGAAGACAATGAGGAGGGGGTAGGAGAGGGATAAGAGGAGATGCTGGGTTGGGGGAGAGATGCTAGATGGGGGTGAGGGGTGGGGGAAGAGGGGTTGGGGTAGGGTGCTAAATAAAATAAAAAGATTAATTTTATTAAAAAATATAAATAAAATATGAAATTAAATGTATTTACACGTGAAGCATCCGATTGGTAGGTGCATTCACTCTGTTTTTTACTGGAATTCAGTGAAAAATAGTGTATTTACAAAGGATTAAAGAAGAACCATGAGGTAATAGGTTGAAAGTAAAGTTTAAGTGTCTTTTTGAAAAACTCGGACAAGATCAGGGGGTCTTTATGTATTTTCTCTTTTTTAAATTCATGTTTTCCCCATATTTGATGAAGTTGAACCATGATTCAATACTACAGTTTGAGTTTAATGTCATATTTTAATGACCCTTCGATGCTGGTGGGTTATGAACACCTGATACCTATGTGTTTTTACATGATTCATATTTTCAAGCAATGAGTTAGTCAGGCCATAATTTTTAATATCACATTCAGAACACCATGATCATGTTGAGCAGTATTAGTTTATATGTTAATAATTACCTCAGAATCCGTATGCACTGTTATTTTAAGAATACCATGACCTAAGCTTATCAGTTATCAGTTATCAGTTATCAGTTATCAGTGTATGCACCAGTTAATATTTTAGTGTCTTTCAGTTGGCAGTAGGATTTAGCACTGAGCGAACCCAGGGATGGGGGCTCACCTACCAGTAGAGGGTATGACTTTTATTAGTTGTCCCTGAGTTCCAAAAATACATATCCACCATAGGTTTGAGATGTCTTCCTGCCAGTTAAGGGTTGACACATATCTCATGAGAGCACCTGCCAGTAAAGGGTAACTCTTTATTCCTTCGGGCCATCAGTTTAGTGATCACTACAGTTCAGGTTCTATTCTGATGGTAAGGGTTGAACAGTCCTTCACAACGTGGGTCAGGCTTGGACTCCATGATAGCTCACATGGTTTATGTCAGTTACATGATAGCTCTTATAGCTTTAGTATAGTATTTAGTGTATTTTCAGTTTAGGTTTTCTTGACCAAGTGTACAGATTCTCAGTTATTCAGTTATTAGATTTCAATTTTTCAGTTTACAAATTATTTCAAAAATATGCTTATGCTTGGTCTTGCCTTCTAAAATATTATAGTTTTCATGCATTCATGCTCAGTTATCTAATGTTGTCCAGTTAGTCCTTATCTCATATGCATAGTACCCCACAGTTTCAGTCTGGTTATTCAGACTACGTACAGTTCAGTTTTATGTGATCAGTATTCATATATTCAATACTCAGTATACCGATGTTAGTTATCCCTTTTCTTAAATTTCAATTGTTCGATCACAAAGACATCAATCATTCAGTTAATCAGATCTACTTAGTACATATTATGTTAGTTTTGTATGTTTAATCATTCGTGCTCAGTATATTAGTATATTCAAATTCTTGAGTTAAGTTAGTTTCCACCACAGAGTTTCTGACCCAGTATTCATACATCATTCTCAGTACAACTTTTACAACATATTCAGCCTTACAAAAAAATTGCTTACTGGATTTATGTTTCTACCACCCCTAGCTTACAGAATTATTTTCAGTTCATGATTTATAAACTTTCTATGATTAAGAGTTTTCATGTATAATCATGTTTCAAATGTATATATTAGCAAAATAACTTATATCCTCAATTTTACAGCATGTTTGAAATATTTCCATGATTTAGTGCATGTATCCATATACTTAGTACATTCCAACTTACTGACCACACATATGCATTCTTGGCTATATCCTTCATAATGTAGGTACCATATGTAGCTCTTACACTAAGATCGGCAGTTTGTATCTTTCAGCTAGCAGGTGATGAGTTCTCCTATTTCGAGAAATATAGACAGTTGTGGGTCATGTACTTCATTTTTTATTTTCCATACGATTTGATTAGTGGCAGTTAGAGACTTGTCCCAGCTATCTATAGTCAGTACAGTAGAGGCTTCATGTATGTCAGTCAGAGTTAGTTATGTAATTTGAGCTTCTCTCTCCAGTTTTATTATGATGTAAACTGTATTCGCATTAACTTTATTCAGACTTTTCATGATTATGCTTTCGCTCAGCAAATTAAGTTTTGTAATATATTCTAAATTATTTGCTCAAGTATCATACCAGTTCATGGGTTATCTTGGGATCACTTGTGGTTCTAAGCACCGTGTTATGACTAGGGGGTGATCTCGGGTCGTGACGACCCTTCTGGACTCACCTGTGAGCACTTGACCACGAATGCCACAAAGTTTACTATCCTCAAATTATTGGCTCTAAATCATCTCCATCAAGGTTGACCAAGCCTCAACACTAGCAAGAATCCTTCTAGGGTCTAAAATATCAAGCCAAATTATAACGCAGGCTAAGAACTGAATGTCTAAGTCCAACGATTTCTTTAAAATTGAAATAAAGGATAAGCTACCAATACTCACTGCCTTTCTGCTAAAAGCATCCACCACAATGTTTACCTTGCTCGGATGGTATAGAATAGAGATATTAAAGTCCTTTAGCAACTCAATCCACCTGTGCTATATAGAATTAAGCTCTCTCTAAGTCGTAATGTACTAAATAATATGATGGTCGATAAATATCTCACAGCAAACACCATACAAGTAATACATCTAAATCTTAAGCGCAAAAACTATCATCGCCAACTCTAGGTCATAAGTGAGGTAGTTGCACTTATGCACCTTCAGTTGCCTCAGTGCATAAGCAATAGCTTGGCCCTGCTGCATTGGAACACACCCCAAACCAACACTAGAAGCATCATAATACACAATAAACCTTTTGTCCTCAACTAGGAGAGTCAAAATAGGAGCTAAAGTAAGCAAATCCTTAAGCTTCAGAAAGCTCGACTCACACTCATTGGACTACTAAAAATGGAATATCTTTCCTAGTCAATATATTAATTGCCGCTGAAATAATAGAAAATCTCTCAACGAATTATATGTAGTAGCCTGCCACACTAATAAACTACAGACCTCGATTAGAGAGAAAATTGGCCAAATTATGAATAGCCTCAATCTTTACTGGATCCACAATAAACCCATCCTTATACTCTACGTGTCCTAGGAATATGACAAACTTTATCTAAAACCCACACCTTGATAATTGGGGGAAAAGCCTATAATTTCTTAAAGTGTGGGCCACTGTCCTCGAATTCTTCTCATGCTCCTCCCTAATCCTAGAATAAACAAGAATATTATCAATCAAAACAATCAAAAATGAGTCTAAATAAGGCCTAAAAATGCATTTCATATAGTCCATGAATGCTTTCAGGGCATTAGTTAGTCCAAAAGATATCACCAGGAACTCATAATGGCCATTGCGAGTCTTGTGAGTTGTCTTATGGATGTATTTTACTTGAATCCTCAATTGATGGTAACCGAATTTCAAATCAATATTAGAAAATAGTATCGTACCGTAAATGTGGTTAAATAAATAATTGATACAAAGATGCTTATTGTTTATGGTTATCTTATTTAGATGCATATAGTAGCTACACATACGGATAGAACCATATTTTTTCATCAAGATCAAAATAGAAGCAACCCAAGGTGATACATTTAGCTTATTAAGCTCCATATAAGTCTTTCATTAGGTGCCTTGGAAATAGGTTGGGTGCCTCACTCAAGGTCAATAGAAAACTCAATATCACACTCAAAAGGAAGGATAGGTACGTCAGGCAGAAAAAACATCTAAAAACTCATGAATAATAGGAAAATAATAAAGTAAAGAACTCTCCATACTAATATCACAAACATAACCAAAATATGACTCATAACCATTGGCTATCAATCCTATATACCTAATATAAAAGATAATCCCCATTGATATACTACTAAAAGAACCCTGCTTAAAATTAGGGGTATGCTAGTAAGGCTAAGGTAACGATCTTAGAAAAATAATACAAGACCATATGGTAGATTAATAACCAATATATGCCTAAAACTACATCAAAATCCACTGTATCTAGCATAACAAGGTCATCTTGAGTATCAGACTCTAGAATGATCATAACGCATGTTCTATAAATCGAATCCAGTATTACAAAATCACCCACAAAAGTATCTATCTATGATAGCACAAATAAAAGTTCCTAAGACAACTCTAATCATGATGCAAAATCATATGAATATGTAGATCTCAGATCAAATAAATCAATAGTTGGTTGATGGCACATTGAAATCATACCTATAGTAATAGCTTTTAGTGGATGGTTTTAAATATTGAACATGAGTGGAATTTATCTGAAAATGACAAATAGTTTTAAATACTGAAACATTCGATTAAGATCATAGTTCTAAAAGAGCCTAAAAACAACTGAGAAGACTGATAATAACAATTGATAAACTAGCTAACTGTCTGAAATAATCTGAAAAGCCTCTAACTGACTGAAGAGTTGATGGGAAAAGCCCCCAACTAACTCTGACTAACTACTGGCCTGAAAGACTGAAATAAACATAAACGGTCCTCGATATATGAGGATTCACCATTGCTACTGCTGCTGATGCACTGGAATGTCTAAGTACGGTCGGGAACCTAAGCGTCCAAACCTATGATATAAGACATCATATAGCAAGAAACGAGTATGAAATTAATACTTTAAAAGTACTGGTATATGAGATGAGGTGAGGCTAAAATGCATAGGTTATATGCATGAGATAATAACTGACCAAATAGCATGAGATAATTGAGTATGAACGCATAAAAGCTATAAAATCTGAGAATACACGACCAAACATAAAACATAATTTTGATATAGTCTGTAAATTGAAGTACTGAAATACTAATATTGAATAGGTAATAACTATATGCTATGGTCAAGAAAACCTAAAAATGAACTCTGTACTGAATACTAAACTGAGACTGTGGGAGCTAGCTATAACTGACATGCCCCAATGTACTATCAAGTTCCAACCTATAACCCCAATTGAAAGGGTATCAGTACTGTGCCACGGGTACTAATATTGGCTGTGTGGATCTACTAATCTGATATCTCAAAGGACGAGGGTGTCATGTCTAACTGACAGGGAACCTCTTAAAGTCTACGGTGGCGCCGTAGGTCTGGAACCTAGGGGTTGTTGTTAACGTCTCATGCCTACTGGCGGGGGAGATAAGTACCTCATGCCTACTGATGGGGGAGACGTCATCCCTACGTTTACTCAGTGCTAAGTTTTTACTCCTAACTGAAAGACACTAAATATTGGACTGAACTAAGCTTAATTAAAATTACAACTAACCCTAGTAATAGATTGAATGATATTGCTCATGGTATAACTGAAATCATTTTCTATATAATGAAAACTAGGTAATTAGCTAAATTTTGGGGATTCATAACCCCTAGGACTTAATAGGAACATACTTAAGCTTCGAAAATATCATAAGTAGTCATTGTTCAAAACCCAACCATTTAGGTATTTCATCAAACACTTGAAATTCATAGACTTAAGCATGAGAATAGTTAAAACATGTAATACTAACAAAATTGAAATACTAAAATCATGGATTTAGGAATGCACGAACATCATCATTTGTACATGTCAAGGACAATTTCTAACGAAAACACTTAGTAAACATAATTTGTAATCAAAATTCATAATAGCTTCATGAAGATAACTCATAATAACATATAAAAATCATGGATTTAAACTTGAAAATAGATTCTTGGACTCCATGGGTGGAAAAGTCCTATGGATGAACATCACACATACCTTAATTGATGAATTAATGAAAGTTCTTGGTGATTTCTTGAAGCATGAGCTAGAATTTTGAAGAGGCTAGGGTTTTTTCTTGAGATAGAATTGCTTTATTTTGAGAGAATTTTATTTAAAAGATAACAAATAATGCTTTTAGGACCCTAAATCCTGTGTTATAGATGGGATAGGGTGAGGGAAATGACTCAAATACCCCCATGGACCAAAACTCATTAAACTAAACTAGACTGACCAACGTAAAATGTGATGCAACGCATTGCTCTACCAATGCGATGTTCGACGCACTGCATTCCACCAATGCGATATCTGATGCGTTGCGGCCATATCGTGTAGCCTCACTATTTTGATCATCCAAACAGGTCTCAAACATCGTCCAAAAATCTGAAACTTACCCGAGATGAACTATCGATAACCCCGATCATTAATCAAATTAGAAACTAACATTTCGAGGTTGGGAAGCTCAAAAATATAATCATCAAAGTTTAAGGTGCTTTGGAGAATACTAATCCATAACACTTAGTAAAATTTTCTAAGTCTTGGACCCCTTTAACATACAATAGTAAGCTGAAATGAGCTAGGATCTTACGGTTTATTATAGGGCGATATTGCCCTAATCGATAGAACATTCTGTATTATAAGTTCAATCATCCCACACTGAGGAAAATCTTTACATAAATGATTAATGGCCCTAAAATTATAGCATACCTGGAGAACTCTACTCTATTTTGAAGGTTTGGCTGACCCAGACCCTGACTGTGCACCCCTCAAGGACTAACCACTGCTTTGACTATTCTAGTCACTATACAGGGCTGGCCCCATCAGTAATCTAAAGTGCTACCTGAATGGACCTACTAGACTTACCTTGATGCTAAAAAGACTGATGTTGATGGCACCGACTATAAAATCTCTGCCTGTATACCATAACATGATGTGGCTCCTACTATAACTTTCCTGTTGATGCATCCTCTTATCACCACCTCTTTGGTCCTCATGATGCATCTCTTCCATAGTCTGAGTATAATCATAAATGTCCATAAGAGACCTACCACCGTCAACTAGACTTTATGCTATGTGAAAAAAAAAGTCTTAGCCCTTTGAAAAAACATTAAATTTTCTCATGCTCAGTAATAAGATCTTAGTAAAAAGTTGGGCCAACTCATGAAGCCTCACCTCATACTCAACAATCATCACAAAACCCTGCTTCAAGTTGGTAAATTGATCCCTCAGATGCTTGTGCAGGCTACAAGGTATATAATTCTCCCAAAATGCCTCAAATAACTGAATCTGTCTTTGGGGTGATCCAGCTGGCCTATAATCCATATAACCACCCCACAACAAACTGTCTGCATGATCAAATTAAAAGGTTGTATAGTATACACCATGAAACTCTACTAGGCATCACTATTTTGATCATCCAAACAGGTCCCAAACATCATTCAAAAAATTGAAAACTCACCCAAAATGAACTATCGACAACCCCGATCATGAATCAACTTAGAAACTAACGTTTCGAGGTTGGGAAAGTCAAAAATAAAATCATCAAACTTTAAGGGGATTTTGAGAAGATTAAGACTTAACACTTAGTGAAATTTTCTAAGTTTTGGACCCCTTTAACATGCAATAGTAAGCTGAAATAAGCTAGGATCTTATGGGGTCTTATAATATCTCCCCCTTGGAAACATTCGTCCTTGAACGAGACTGATTAAGCTGAAATACTGAGGTACAAAGAGTACATGCTAAATGTGCATTACTGAAAACATGGTTACATGACTGAGTCTGAAACATGATATATAATTGAACTGATTCATGAATGTATGAAATGACATGAAGATGATTACAAGGCTACAACTGAGAATTAAAGAGAGAAAATCTAAGCACAACTATTACCTTATGCTGAGTCCGAGTTTGAGGAGAAAAAACGAGGGTACTTAGTTCACATGTCTGCTTCTTCTTCCCAAGTGGCACCCTCAACAGATTGATTTCGCCAAAGAACTTTGACCAATGGAACTTCTTTGTTCCTTAGCCTACGAATCTGATGATCTAGGATCTCGACTGGAATTTCTTTATAAGAAAGGCTATCCTGAACATCTATACTTTCTAAAGGAACAACTACAGCTGGATCACTAATACACTTCTTTAGTAAAGAAACATGGAATACTGGGTGAATGGATTCCAAATCTATAGGCAACTCAAGCTCATAGGCTACCTTCCTATAATGACTCTTGATCCTGTAAGGGCCAACATACCGGGGACTAAGTTTCCCCTTATTGCCAAATCTATTCACTCCATTTATAGGAAAGATTTTCAAATATACTAAGTCGCTAACCCCAAACTCAAGATCGCTTCTCCTCATATCTGCATAGGATTTTTGATGAATTTGGGCTATCTTAAGACTTTCCCTTATCAACTGAACTTTATCTAACACATCAAACACTAAATCAGGCCCTATCTATGCAGTCTTACCTATCTCAAACCAACCAATGGGAGATCTACCTCTCCTTTCATAAAGATCCTTAAATAGAGCCATTTGAATACTAAAATGATAACTATTATTGTAGGCAAACTCGATCAAAGGCAAGAGATCATCCAAACTACCCTTAAATTTGATAGCACACGCTACCAATATGTCCTTTAATGTTTGAATGGTCCTCTCTTCCTGACCATCTATCTGAGGGTGAAAGGCTATACTAAGATGAACTTCGGTACCAAGACCCTTCTGAAATGCCTTTCGAAAGTAAAAGGTAAACTGAGTACATCTATTTGAGATGATAGACAATGAGACTACATGGAACCTAACCAACTCTCTGAGATAAAGCTTGGCATAGTCATCGACTGAATAAGAAGTATGGACTGGAAAGAAATGAGCTGATTTGGTTATTCTGACTACAATAACCTAAATCGCTAATGCGCAAATGGGGCAATCCTGTTACAAAATCCATGTTCACCTCTTAACACTTATAAGTGGGAATGCTAAACACCTGTATAGTGCCACTAGGCCTTTGGTGCTCAACCTTAACCTTCTAACAATTAGAGCACTTAGCTACAAACTCTGCAATATCCCTTTTCATACCACTCCACTAATAAATCTCCCCCAAATCACAGTTCATCTTAGTAGCCCCTGGATAATAGTGTAACGCGCATCATGCACTTATACAAGGATTATTTGCCTCAACCCATCAACGCACGGCACACACAACCTATCCTAACATCGTAACACACCATCTCCTCTTTAGGATAAAACCTCTACTTTCTGATCTCTAACTGACTCCTTTAACTTAACTAGACTGGGATTCCTATCTTGCTTCTCTTTCACTTCAGCAACCAAAGAAGATTCTGAACTATTATGAACCCATACACTACCCTCAGCTCAATCAACCAAATGAACACCTAGTCTAGCAAGATGATGAACCTCCCTGACTAACTTTTTCTAATCATCCTCAACATGAGAAGAACTACCCATAGACAATCTACTAAGGGCATCTTCTGCTACATTGGCCTTGCCCGAGTAATACAAAACACTCATATCCTAGTATTTCAACAATTCCAACCACTTTCTCTAATAAAGATTCAGATCTTTCTATGAAAACATATACTGCAAGCTTTTGTGACCTGTGAACATATCAACATACACCCCATAGATATAGTGCCTCAAAATTTTCAATGCAAACACAACAGCTGCTAACTCAAGATCATAGGTAGGATAATTATTTTCATAGGGATTAAGTTGTCTATTATCATAGGTTATGACCTTACCTCTCTGCATCAACACACAACCAAAACCAACTCTGGAAGCATCACAATAAATAACAAACACATTTGAACCATCTGGCAATGTCAAAATTAGGGTTGAGGTGAGTTGAGTCTTCAACTCTTGAAAACTCTTCTCACAAGAATCTGACCATTGAAACTCGACTTTCTTCTGGGTCAATCTTAACATGGGGATACAGTAGATGAAAATCCTTCAACAAACCATTGGTAATAGCCGGTAAAAACCAAAAAACTCCTAATATCTAATAGAGTGATGGGTCTGGGCTAGTTTCTCACTACTTCAATCTTTTGAGGATCAACTCTAATGCCATCATCAAAAATAACATGGCTAAGGAAAGATACTGATTTAGCCAAAATTCACACTGACTAAATTTGGAAAATAACTAATGGGATCTAAGAGTCTGTAATACAATTCTGAGGTGGTTTGCATGATCATTTTCAATGCGAGAATTAACAAGAATATCATCAATGAAGACTATGACGAACATATCTAAGTATTAATTGAACACATGTTTTATCAAGTCCATGAAAGTTGTTGGGTCATTCGTTAGTCCAAAGGACATGACTAGAAATTTGAAGTGACCATATTGAGTTTTGAAGGCTGTTTTTAGAATGTCACACTCTCTGACTCTGGGCTGATGATAGCCGAATCTGAGGTCTATCTTAGGGAGGTAACTGGAACCCTAAAGTTGGTTGAACAAGTCATCAATTTTGGGGAGTAGGTACTTATTCTTGATGGTGACTTTGTTCAACTGATGATAATTGATGCATATTCTAAGAGAATTGTCTTTCTTTTGCACGAAAAGGACTGGATCACCCCATGGGAAAATACTGGGCCTGATGAATCCCTTTTCTAGGAGATACTTCAACTGTTCTTTCAATTCCCTAAGCTCACCTAGAGCCATTCTATAGGGTGAAATAGAGACAGACTGGGTATCTGGAAAAAGGTCTATTCCAAAGTCAATTTCTCTTTCAAGAGGAATTACGAGAAGATCTGCAGGAAAGATCTTAGAATTAGAGTATTTAACTTGAGCAAGATTGTAAACACACCCCTTGGATATCATTTTTCTCACTCTAAGTTGTGAAACAAGCTGACCCCTAAGTGCTGAAGTACTACCCTTTCATTTAAAAACTGGTTCATCTTGAAACTGAAATAGAATGACTCTATTTCTATAGTAAACTAAAGTATAGCATGAGTGGATCCAATCTATGCTGAGAATGACATCAAAATCAGTCATCGCTAACTCTATAAGATCAACTGAAGGGACTTTCTAGGATATTATGATCGAACAGTTCTTGTATACCTTTCTGCCTATAATAGACACACCTACTGGTGTACACATTGAGAAAGGTTCTACTAAGGTTTTGAAACTGACTCCAAAGTTGACAACTATATAAGGGATTACAAAAGAGGGTGAAGCCTCGGGATCTAGCAAATCATAAATATGTAAGTAAAAGACCTGTAACATACCCGCAACCACATCAGGAGAACTTTACTGATCATGATTGGACCAGAGAGAATACAATATGTTCTAGCGCTAACCAATGGTGGCACTGGAAGTGGCGCCATTCTGAGTTGGACGACCTGCTGGTGCTGCTGAAGAGTTAACCTAACCCTGCTAATGATCATTCTACCTTTCCACATATATGTCAGTCACTCCCTCATCCTATGGCCTAGCTTGCCATATCCAAAACACACATCATTGTAAGACCAACACACACCTTGATGATTTATACCACACTTTTGGCAATGTGGATTAGTTTGATCACTATTTATAATACCCTGAGTCTTAGAGCCTAGCACCCTATCCTGATTACCATTTCTGAACCTTGGAATTTGAGTACTAGACGAAGATAAATCTGGGGCAGAATATTTCTGATGAAATTAAGGACGGTTGCCACCTTCTGATATTGGCTGAGTAAAGTTGAAACTACTTGTACTATCCCTCTTATTCCCTATTTCTTTCACCTTAACCTTCTTCTCCTTAATATGCTGAGCATGGATCATAAGCCTAGACAAGTCTATCTCATTAATCAACATTGCAGCCCTACACTCTTTGACCTCCCCATCAGATACACCAAACACAAAATTACTCTTTCTAGACCTATTATAAGACACTACATTAGGAGCATACTGTAAGATCCCACAAATTTATGTGTCAAAAATCATCTCTTTAATCTCTTTAAAAGCTCCAACACTTGGAAAATTTTAGCTAAGTGTTCAAGACTTAGTATTACTTTAAGCCTTTGAACTTTGGGGAATTATTTGATGACCTTCTGACCTCCGTTTTTCAATTTTCAAGTTGTGTTGAGATGGGGCAAAGTCGTTGTACATCCCGGGTGAGTTTTGGAATTTTTGGAGTAGCGTAAGGGCATGTTTAATTGCCCATACCAGTAGGTAAAGGTTCTAGGGAGGAGCATCCCAGGTTCTCCCCTGTGGAGAAGCAAGGTGCCGCCCAGGTTCCCCCATGGGAATAGTAAGGCGCCGCCCAGACTGTAGCCTTTATGTCCAATTTTCAGCATTCCACCTCTGTGTTTTAAAGGGAAATTTGGTCAATTTACCAACCCTATATATACTCATAAACACGGGATTTGACCCTTTTGAAGCCAAAATATTGTGTTTCTCTCAAAAATTATTCAAGAACAAGCTTAGGGTTTCAATAGAGGATCTAAATTCAAGGCTCAAAGTCAAGAATCTCTTTGTTAATCTTCGTAAAATCAAGAACTAAGGTATGCAATGTGTTCATTCATGGAACCCTTTCTTTCATGAAGTTCAATAACCCACTTTTAAATTATAAATTGTTGTTTTTATGTTGTGGGTTACTTATAATCATATTGATGATGTTGAATGATTCCCAAGTTGGAATTTTTACGTGATATTCATGAAACCATGTTATTGTATGGGTTGTAATTGATGGAATTTAGTTGATTCATGGAGAATGAAGTGTTAAATTGATAATTATGCCTATGACCTAGTTGGTGCATGCAAGGTGTTTGATAAGATGCCTAAAGGAACAAAAGTCATGCATTATAGCTCAAGTATGAAATAAATGATAAATGCATGCTATGTTCTTGTGTTCAAAAGGTTTCCATGCTAATGTTGTGCAATGTATATGTGGTTGGGACGTCCATGATATTGGACTATGTAATTATAGCATGATTATATGTCTTTCTATTCATGTAAAAGAACTATGATAACCATGTGCTTCATGAAATTCCCAACTTATGATATTATGGATTGTTGACATTGTTCATATATTCAAGAAGTGTCAAGTCATGTCAGTTTCTTTCTATAGAGTCCTGGGGGTAATTGTACTTGGAAAATATAATTGTGTGCCTAGAGTCATGTTATGTTTTCAAGATACTCTCAGTCAAGCTATGTTTAGTAGAATTCAATCAGTCTTATGACTTAGGAAAACTCTCAGCAATCTCAGTAATACAATAATCTCAATAGTATTTTGTCAGTAAATAGAACTCCATGAACTCAGTTTAATTAACCATTTTTAGTGTCTATTCAGATGGGAGTAGGAGTTAGCACCGAGTGAACCCAAGGATAGGAACACACACTACCAAAATAAGGGTGTGATTCCTAGAAGCAATTCTTGCATTCCAGAACTATGTACCCAGCATAGGTTGAGACATCAACACTGTCAGATGAGGGTCCCACTATTCTCTTATGGGGACACTATCAGATGAAGGTCACCCACAGCTTGTCTTTACTCGTGGCATGGTACTGACACCCTTCCAATTGGGATTATAATTGGACCCCAACTTAGCTATAATAGCTTATTAGGGGCATGTTAGTTAGATAACTACTTTCCACAGCCTCAGTCTCAGTCTCAGTAATGGAACTCAAATAATTCTACAGAATTCAGGACTGTCAAATATAGTCACTCAGTACAGCACGAAACTTAGCTAGTTCTATCATTACCTAGACTGTCAGATACAGTCACTCAGTATCAGTTATATCAGGTTCAATTATCAGTAACTCATGTATCAGTATTCAGTTTCAGTGTCCAGTATTATCACGTTCTCAGGTATAGTTTCACGTATTCATGCATGTACTCTCACGTTCATTATAGTCAGCCAGTTAAAATCGTTCATGCAGATGAACCCTTTTGCATTTAGCCTACCTCACTTGCATACTCAGTACATTCATTCATACTGACACATTTGCACTATGGTGTTTTATTATGCCATAGGTTTAGAGGCACGAGTCCCAACTTCATAGCATCAGTAGTATTTCAGATTTTAGTAGTCAGACTTTCAGTGAGTCCTCATCTCCCAAGGATGATATAATTATTTCATTATTTTAGTTTAGTTCTCAATAGACGGAGTTAGTTGGGGACATGTCCCATCAACTCCTTATTCAGATTATTCAGATTATTCAGACAGTTAGAGGCTTTCAGACTAGATACAGATTAGATGTTGTCAGACAATTATTTCAGTTTTGTTTTGGTATTTCTATACCATATTATTCAGACATTATGATTCAGTTTTGAACCTTACAGCCCTGTAGTTATGTTCCGCATCTTGTTTACAATATATATATATTGCAGTACTCAGGTACAGATATCAGTCATGGGTTGGTTTGTGGTCCCTCGGGGTCATGAGCACCGTGTAGCATTTCAGTTCAGAAAATTAAGACATTACACATACCCCGGCAACTAAGTAAACTTAAGCGAATACTCCTTTACACTCATACTACCCTGCTTCATAAACTACAGTAACTTAGATTCCCTCAACTCCAATGGGAAAAATCTATCTAAAAAGGTTGTAGCAAACTCCTCCCACTCTACAGACCCTACATCCGCACCTTATCCCTCTTCCGCTGCTTATACCAGGTGTGTGCTATATTCTGCAACTGGTAAGTAGCCAACTCTGCACTCTTACTAGAAATCACAACCATAATGTTTGTTACCTTCTGAACCATATCAAGGAACTCCTGTGGATCCTCATCAGACTTGGATCCCAAAATTGAGGGGGGTTCATTTGGGTGAATTCTCGAATCCTAGCTGAAGTTGAATTAGCCACTAGATTAGCTTGATAGCAACCTGCTAATTATTTTGAGTTACTATAGAGTGAGCCAGAGTAGTGAATGTAGCTCTGAACTCGGCATGAGATACATGCTCATTCAGGGGATCTTCTTGAACGGGCGAAGGTGCTGGCTGATTCTCGTTTCTTCTTTTGTTAGTCTTTATAGGATGCATGCTCTGTAAACCAAAGAAAGATAGAATTAGAAAAATTTTAAATATAGATCATGCTCATTCGCACAATATGAATACTAAAAGAAGGGAAACTTTTCCTAAAATGTCTTGTAGCCTCCTGTCTATAAGTGTGGCATACTTCACACCCATACACAAGACTCTACTCAAAGTAGATTTCAAACTCCCGAGGACACTTTAAAACCTTAGGTTCTAATACTAAGTTTTTAACACCTCAAAATACACCCTAGATGCCACTGGTGCTTACAATTCTGAGAGACCACAAGTTAACCCATGAGTTGGTCCCTGTTGTGAGCACTAAATAAAATAGATAACAAAATAACATAAGTGGAGGTTAATTAAAAATGCCAAAAGGTTTTAAATACTAAAATATTCGATTAAGATCATAGTTCTGAAAGCATTTGAAAACAACTGAGAAGACTGATAATAACAATTGGTAAACTAGCTAACTGTCTGAAATAGTTTAAAAAGCCTCTAACTGACTGAGGAGTTGATAGGACAATCCCCCAACTAACTCCAACTGACTACTGGCCTGAAATACTGAGACAAACATAAACGGTCCTCGATATATGATGACTTGCCACTACTACTATTGCTGATGCACTGGAATGTCTAAGTATAGACGAAAACCCAAGCATCCAAAGCTAACATCATAGCGCAAGAAACAAGTATGTGAGCAGTACTTTAAATGTACTAGTATATGAGATGAGGTTAGGCTGAAATTCATGGGTTATGTGCATGATATAATAACTGACCGAATAGTATGAGATAACTGAGTATGAAAGCATAAAAGCTATAAAATCTGATAATGCATGACCAAGCATAAAACATGATTCTGATATAGTCTATAAACTGAAGTACTGATGCTGAATAACTGATAATTGTATGTTATGGTCAAGCAAATCTAAAACTAAAATCCGTTTCGAATATTAAACTGAGACTGTGGAAGCTAGCTATAATCGACATGACCCAATGTACTATCAGGGTCTAATCTGTAACCCTAGTTGGAAGGGTGTCATTACCATACCATAGGTACTGATATTGGCTATGTGGATCCACTAATCTGATATCCTGAAGGATGAGGGTGTCATGTCTAAATGACAAGGGACCTCTCAAATTCTACATTGGCGCCATAGGTCTGAAACCTAAGGACTGTTGCTAAAGTCTCATACTTACTGGCGGGGGAGACAAGTGCCTCATTCCTACTGACAGAGGAGATGCCATCCCTACATTCACTCAGTGCTAATTTTTTACTCCCAACTAAAAAATACTAATTACTAGATTGAACTAAGCCTTATTGAACCCACAACTAACCCTGGTAATAGACTGAATGATATTGCTCATAGTATAACAGAAATCATTCTGTAAATAATGAAAACTAGATAATCAGCTAAATTTTGGATATTCATAACCCCCATGACTCGATAACAATTAAAATAGGAATATACTTAAGCTTTGGAAAAATCATAAGTAGTCATTGTTCAAAACTCAACCATTTAGGCATTTCATCAAACACTTGAAATTCATAGGCTTAAGCATGAGAATAGTTGAAACATGTGATACTAACATAATCAAAATATTAAAATCATGGATTAAGGATTTAACATGCAAACATCATCATTTGAATGTCTCAAGGACAATTTCCAACGAAAACACTTAGTAAACATAATTTGTAATCAAAACTCATAATTGCTTCATGAAGATAACTCATAATAACATATAAAAATCACGGATTTAAACTTGAAAACAGATTCTTAGACTCCATGGGTGGAAAGGACCCATGGATGAACATCACACATACCTTAATTGATGAACTAATAAAAGTTCTTGGTGATTTCTTGAAGCTTGAGCTAGAAATTTGAAGAGGCTAGGGTTTTTTCTTGAGAGAGAATTGCTTTCTTTTGAGAGAACTTTGTGTAAAGAGATGACAATTAATGTTTTTGGGGAATCCCGTGTTATAGCTGGGATAGGGTGAGGGAAATGACTCAATCACCCCTATCTACCCGAACTCATTAAACTGAACTGGACTGACCAACGCATAATGCGACACGATGCATTACTCTATTAATGCGATGTCCAATGTGCGATGCACCGCATTGCTCCCCACCGACGTGATATCTGACGCATCACGGCCATATCATGGAGCCTCACTATTTTTTATCATCAAAATAGATCTTAAACACCGGTCAAAAAATCTGAAACTCACCCGAGATGAACTATCGACAACCCCGATCATGAATTAACTTAGAAACTAACCTTACAAGATTGGGAATGTCAAAAATAAAATCATCAAAGTTTAAGGGGCTTTGGAGAATACTAAGCCTTAACACTAAGTGAAATTTTCTAAGTCTTGGACCTCATCAACATGCAATATTAAGTTGAAATGAGCTAGGCTCTTACGGGGTATTACAGGGCGGTACTGCCCTAATCGACAAAACATTTTGTATTATACGTTCAATCATCCCACATCGAGGAAACTCTCTACATAAATGATCGTTGAACCCATAATTATAACATACCTCGAGCACTCTATTCTATCTAGAAGGTTTGGCTGACCCAAAATGGCCATCTCATCTTGAAGACCCTAACAGTGCACCCCTCAAGGACTGACAACTGCTCTTACTATTCTAGTTACTATAACAGGGCTGACCCCATCAGTAATCTAAAGTGCTACCTGAACGGGCCTACTAGACTGACCTTGGTGCAAAAAAGACTAATACTAATAGTACCGACCCTAAAAACCTCTACCTCTATACCATAACATGATGTGGCTCCCACTATAACTGCCCTATTGATGCGTCCTCTTACCAATGCCCCTTTGGGCCTCATGATGCATCTCCTCCATAGTCTGAGCAAAATCATAAATTTTTATAAAATACCTACCACCATCAACTAGACTTTAGGCTATGTGAAAAAAAGTATTAGCCCTTTGAAAAAACACTAAATTTTCTCGTGCTCAGTAATAAGATCATAGTAATAAATTGGGCCAAATCATGAAGCCTTACCTCATACTCAACAATCATAAAACCCTGCTTCAAGTTGGTAAATTCATCCCTCAGATGCTTGTGCTGGCTACGAGGCATATAATTCTCCCAAATTCCTCTAATAACTGAATCCATGTCTTTGGGGAGATCCAACTGGCCTATAATCCATATAATCACCCCACAACAAACTATCGACATGATCAAATTAAAAGGTTGTATAGTCCACACCATGAAACTCTACTTGGCCCAAATTATAGAGCCTCTCCTTGTAACTAGCTAGAAACTCAAATGTATTTATGAGTACTAAACAAAAAAATAAAAGCTCTAAGTAGTGATTATAAATACAATCATACTAAATAGCAAAGAAATGAGAGTAAAATTACAAAAGAGTATCCTCATAACCTAGTAAAGTCTGCACAAGCACCACTATTCAAAAATAAAGTACTAAAAAGTGTGAAATATGCATATAGTCTTGAAATAAACAAAGATAATCCAAAAAATAGCCAAAGGAAGGAGGATCAGCTCCAAACTCGTAAGCTTGCCCTATCTATAAAGTAGAAGTAATCTTGAGGATAACGTCAACAAAAGTGGATCACACTCAGATCTGCATCAATGAAAAGATGCACAGAGTAGTAGGAGTACCAAAAACGATGAGTACTCAGTAGGGATCCTAGGCTGACCGAGCCAAATTACAATAAAAGTATAATAAAATATGAGAATTTAAACTAAAGTCTAAAACACGGGACATATATTAAAATAATACTCTAAAAGATTAGGATAAATATGTAGAATAAGTAATTCAAAAGTAAATTACAGTGTAATTATAACCTAATTGGGACCTCATAAGCCTAGAAGATTCAAACAAGAAAAGAACTAATCCAGCTGAGTCTCCATAAGCCTGACAGATACAACCAAAGATAGAGTTATCTACACTATTAACACAAAGTGAACCATGGGTAAAATGTACCTGAAACTTCCCCCTGATCATAAATGTCGAACTTAAATTGGGACTAAAAATAGAATCTTTATAGAAAATACCACATACAAATCATAACTGTCAGACTTGAACTAGAACTAAAGATTATTATAATGATAGAAAACATTGCGTGTAAATCGTAATTGCCATACTTGAACCTAAAATAATGACTAAGCAAAAAATAGTGATAATCCAAGATTATAGCTTCTCTTAAGTCCATTTACTACTAAACTCCAGTTAAATGATAAAATCTATAAAGGATACAATTTTTACTCATTAGGTATAAGGATAAGGTTTTATGGATCAAATAGTATCCTACCCCGAGTATCAAAGCTAACCGAAACTCACTAAATTAACTAATTCATCCAAAAGCTCAAGATTTAGCCTAAGGTGATATATTAATGTCTTTTAGGTCTATAATAGATAATGTCACGACCTGAAATAGGCCTTGGATATGACAGGTATCCCAAGTCCATCGAGGATCAGAGACCACCCCCTTTGCCTAGTCAAACAAAATACAACACACCTAGTAGGAGATGAATTTCAAATAATATAACAAGATAGAATGATCAATGATAAGAATGTACTAAGAATTCACAATACCAAATTACAATCCACAGCAATCCACAAAGCATCTAGACAGACTAAAGCAAATCTAAGTTAGGACATGCCACTAATGATAGCTAAAACTGAAATCAAAGAATTAGGTGTAAGTCATAAACCAAAATAAGACTTCAAAATGATAGCCCTTACAGAGGATAGAACCTTACCACTTAAAAGCTGACAGCTTACAATTTAGAAATCCTAACACTGCTCAGGAAAAGAAGAAGTATCTCTAGTGCCTTCATCACGTGGGGATACAACATCCAAAGACGGTTAGCGGGTTGAGTAATAGCATGTAACTCAAGGATAAGGGGTAAAATAATGCCAAGTCAAATACAACTCAAAACCCTATAGACATCATCATATACATATATAAATAACATATCGGGATAGGGAACAAGGTGTAGCATGACAGTAAAACATTAACCTGGACTATGTATCTCAACCGTTGTAAACAAGCACCGACGAGCTATATTGGTTCATCTCCCACTACTGAAAGGGCCCCAATGTATGTTAGAAGCATGAACCAGAGGTATCAAGAAAGACCAGGGAATGCCCCAACCCCACGTTAGTCTTGGATACAAAATATAAGAACAGAGTTAACCATGCACACAATCTTCAAGACCAACCCTTACACTGATAAACGTGAGTTTCCAACACAAGTCCTTCAAAACTCACATCTTCATGACTTAGCTACATAAATCTTTTAAGACCAATTAAAACAAGTTCACATAACCCTTTCATTAAATCAAGGAGTTATACATTAGTCACACCACAAGTATCGTCATACCATTATGCTTGCAAGCTTATCATTATGCCATATCAATTTCATTACTTTTGAGGAATGCCTCAACCCTCTTTATTCATTAAATCAAGTTTGAGGAATACCTCAACCCCATTTTGGTTTATGAAATCAACTCAAGGGAATGCCTCAACCCCCTTTGTTCATTAAATTAATTTTTAACTTGAAAACATAGCGTTTAAAACCCTTTTCATCCATTTAATCATGTATGTAATACAATAGCTTAAGTGAGTAAGTTAAACCATGTGACAAATTATAATTCAAAGCCAATTATGCAAGTGGGTTGAGGGAATACAATTTACAAAATCAAATTCAAAACCACCATCATCAATTTAGAGGAATGCCTCGACCCCCGTTCGAAATCTCATACACATGCACCCAATCAGTTCAAAAATCATTGATAAAGCATAAACAACGCATATAAAATCATGAGAATCTAATTCAAGTAAAATTCATTCAAAGACCCTCCACCCATATCAAAAGTCATATTCAAATCTACATGAATAACCATTTAAATACATGTTTTAAGTAAAAAAAGTTTAAGGGAAGAGTAACATGCTTGAGATATCAAGAAATACAGTGTGAAATCAACCCTTGGAAGCTCTAATTGTCAATTCCTTAGAAACCGTAGTGTTCTTGACTTAGAGATTTAAGAGAGAAGAATGATCTTTACGCTATGATATTTTGATGATAATAGGTCTACAGGAAGGTTTTAAGTAGTGGAATAGAAGTTGGATGGGAGAAAAGAATGATTTGATCTTAATGAAAATTGTGCAGGAAAACGGTCCCCAATCGTCATAGGTGACCTTACAACTTGTGATGTCCAACCGTAATTTGGACAATATCTTAGGGATCCGTCACTATTGAACCTACAAGTCACACAATATGACTCGTAAGGTATCATTACGACACATAGGGTCCTAGTTGATCACGACAGATTCATCAGGCACTTTTACTGGTTTGGATACAAGAAGCACTATATGACTCATTGAGTCTAGTCGTACTCTGAACATACACCTTGGAAAACCTCACTGGTCATCCTACGATTTGTGGTCCTATGACTCACATGGTGATCTCACGACTTGTAAGGTAAATCATAAGTCAGGTAGTGAGCTCAAAACTTAGGGAATTTCCAAGGATCAAAATTTGGGGTGTTACAGCTAATTAGGCAATTAACCTAAAAGAAGGGCCAGCAGGGCCCACTACTAGTACCAAAAACCCATACCAAAGAAAAAACCTACCCAAGCCTAGAATAAGACTTTTCAAATCTATGTCAAGATAGAAAGTAGGTCCAACTAGTCCTAAGGTATCTAGATAACAAATATAAGGAAAAACTCTGTCGAACTCTACCCAAAAAGGCCATTAATCAGCTAACTTAACCAATAAATACCAAATCACCAATTGAGTCGTAAATACACACTCATAGCTAGCATAATACTATAATAATACCATAATAAAGCTCGGTATAGAAGAAAAGTAAGCCTAGACTACCTGGACACCACCAAAAGCTTGTTACATCCTCTATTGAACTTTTTCCTTCCATAAAGCGTCTAAATGTTACCACGCTCTCAAAATAATAATCTATGCATTAAGATGAGATCATAGATACCTATATTACATATAAACACTCCACGTAAACATCCAAACTAAAAATTCCCCATGGGGCTTGCTTATTAATAAATCAAAATTGACAATGCATCCCTCTAAGCTCAAGCATTATTTTCCCTCAGAATGGGTGGAATTTGAGCACAAACCATTCAAAAAATATCCCACAAGTAAATTGGGAATTTAAAGTTAAACTAGAGAATTCAACTATAAATTAATCGAAAACTTACATAAATAAAAACAAGGAAATGACTATAATGGTGTCTCCAACTCGCACCCAACACCCAATAATCAATCTCCCACGCTTTCCTAAGATCCCTAGGGTTTTATGGTGTTTGGACTTATGAAAAGAAAAGAAAAATGGGTGTTATGGAAATATATACACCCAGGCATCCTTAATTATGAATACGAGATCCATGTCATAAATGTGATGCCTAATTTAGACAGGCCTTTACACACACTCAATCCACAACAATTGTGAAGAAGGAGGAATGGACCAATCAGCAACCTTATCTTCTCAAATAAAAATTTTAGCTCATGAATATAAAGGCTAACAATCCTTGACCCTTCTGAATGTTTCCAAAGCCTCGCAATCGTAAAGGCTAGTTTTTTCTTGCTCCAAATGCTTTAGCACCAGCAAATATGGTTAAGTGTCAAGTTTCTAATCAAACCATCGAGATTCATTAAGAATCATATTAAAACACACAAACCATGCTAACATACAAAATTTGACATTCTAGACTCAATGGTACCATAGATATTTCCATCTGAGGTCGTTTCAATCAAAGTAGTCCCCGTACCCAAAGAGTCATTTAGCCAAAATCCACCTAATCGCCCAAAACGAGTACTAAAGATTTAGGACATGAACCAAGGATCCCTATATCCTAAAATCTACATTCTGAAGCTAAGAGAACTGTCAGAATTGGTATTCAAGGTCATTTACCTTAAGTTCAGGCTCGATATCATTTTCTTAATAACAAAAGTTTGAAAATAGGAAAATTGTTCTAAAATAAAACAAACTTCCCAATGATTGAACTATTAGTCCCAGCAAGTCATAAATAACTTGTGGCAACTATAGGAAAGCTCTAAATGAATAAAAAGCACAAAAACACAGGCAATGACCTGGAGGCTCATTACATGGTATCATAAGTGTAAAGGGCATCTAGTACAGATTTGAAAATCGAATAATACATATACCTATCTTTGAAATTAAATAAGAATATATAATATCGAATGAGGTCCAAAATTTTCCTCGAACTATGAATCTCACTAATACCTCAAATATCAACCTCCTACACACTAGATCAGCCACTATAGGACGCACTCATTCTAGGATCTACATCGAAAGGGCACAGAAGTAGGAGTGAGTATAGTCCACTTATACTTAGTAGGTATCATTGATCTACTGAGCAAAGTAGAAAACTAAACAAGTAAAAGATACTATAAGCACGTTCCACTTGAAAAGTTTCCAAAGTTAGCTCGCACCAGCTCCACTAATCATTCTATGATATAATGTATCAAGGAAAGACAACACACAAAATATATAAGTAAACTAAGTACACTACAACAAACATAAAGACTAAATAAAATGATGCAATGAAATGAAATGCAATGATGATGGGTAAATATGAATTCTTGAAAGTCATTGTGTGACTTTCTGTATGCTCCTTTTGAGGCTCAGTGTTTTTAGGCAGGACCCATGGGGGATTTGCAACCCATATACTTTTGAAAATGTCAATATCAATCTCAATCTTAATCAATCTTGCTAGCTAGTGTTCACAACCAAGGGTTTTAACGATGTTTCATTTTCTTTTAAAAAAGTGTTTCTCGATTGTACCAGAATCGTATGAATATATGTATATATATATATATATATGGAATGAGGATGTAATTCTCACAACCAATTAGTATGAAGATAATAATCAATTTAATACAAGTATAAATAATCCCAAATTCAAGTCAATATGTCAACTATTGATGATATCAACCCCCGCTCGGTAGCACTACAATGAATAGTCATGTATGACATTAATAACATTATTTCAAAATCTCTCACTTGAGTATTACTATAATAATAAAGGAAAATAATGCTCAAATAAGGACTAAAATATCTATTCAATCCTCCACACGAGCATCACAATGAAAGTAATGGCATTTAATGCACAAATAAGGCCTATAAAGTCAAATAAAATCCCCACTCGAGCGTAAGCACAAATATAACTCTCAAGTCAACAACCACATGTAATTAAACCCCCAAATTGTCAACACTTTAATAATAAAATCTCAAAATATAATTTTTGTCTAGTTCCTCAACCCATATCATGCTTTACATGATTGGTTAATGATCCAACCTAGTCTGAAGAAAGTTAAACTATAACCTACCTCAAAGAGTAAAATCTAAGTACAGACACTTCAATGTAGAGCCTTTCCTTCATGAGCAGCCTTGGAATGGACTAAATTTATAACAAAATGTAAACTATATGTCAAAATAGAGCTAATGATACCCATATTAGCTACATATATCGAGTCCAAAAATCATTTGAAACATAGGTTCAAAATTTAAAGGGGAAAATCAAGAATTTTATTTTAGAAACATGTTTCTAATACCAAAAGGAGTATATATTTTAAAACCCATGTAAAAATGAGGTGAAATCAAAGCTCAAATTGAGTAAAATCCACTTTAAGATTAACCAGGTAAAACCTCCCAAAATTCATTTGAAATTAAGCTTCTAAAGCTATTTTGAAGATAAAAAGGAAGAGATGAAAATAGGAGTTTAAAGGTTAACCAAGCTTAAATGGTGAAGAAACCCCTTTAAAATCAACTTTCCTAAAGCTCCCAAGTCCAAAAATGGTGTAAATTGTAAAAATGAGAAATTTATATTGCTCAAGTAAATAGTAGCTCATGATCACGGCCCTCACCAGGGGATTTCAAGGGTCAATGTTGATCGGCAATTAAATTGGTCATCGCAATATTGAGGGAGGTCTTTGCCACCATGATGGACAACCCGGCCCGATCCATCTAAGTAACTCATTTTGATCGCGATACCCATACTATGAGAATCGCGATGTAGAAGTTTATCGAGTTTCATAATTGTAACACGTGTCCATGCATTCGCGATGAAGGGAATTGATTTCACTAGAAAACAACATCAACGATTTTGGGATATTGGAGAATTATCTCAATTGGACAGTTGGGATTCATTTGGGACTGCACAAAAATAAATCATATATGCTACTACGCTATTTTCGACCCTTTTAACTTAATGGAGCCATTAAATTTTTGAACAAATTGCTTAAAACAATTTAACCCCCAAAACCTCTTTAGGCTTATTTTGGGCAGTTTTTGTCAAAAGGTTCAAAATACACAATAAAGGCCCCAAACCCGAACTAACCATTCTACTTACTCAAATTCAGCATTCCCTATCTAAAGAAACAATCCAAAACACTATCCAACACTCAAAACTCAAATAATGAATGAAGTCAAACTCAAGGCTGTAAAGTTTTCACCAAAATCACGCACGAATGCATCAAAAATTGAGCCAATCATTCCCACAACACACATAGCACATAAAACTTATGGAGCAGGGCAAAATAGTGAAAACATCTAAAAAGAAAAAATTCACAACTACAATTATTATACTTAAATAGGAGAGTGGTAGGTGAAGCAAACAAGCATAACCAATAGATGGAGTGTTTTACTTGACTCATGTAATTGTGGGACCACATATGACATGGTATTATTATTTTTTTGTAACAAATTATAAAATATTACCCAAACAAACACAACTTTATAAGCTAAAGAGCACCTAATCCTAAGACATCAGCTCAACAGGATTAAGCCTCAAAGAGCCCCTAATTACAGAGTTCATCAATTAACCATCTACACCATCTAGCACTCCTTGACCCCTCATACATTAATATTCTCTTCCTAATCACAGTTTGAATTTGCATAAAAACAAATCTTGCATCCACAGTATGATTCTTATAAAATTTACCATTCCTTGTCAGCCTATCTGGTAAACCCAAGTACCATACCCAGCCATCGCTACTTCTTTACTAAAGTCCATCTAATGCTTCAATTTGATTCTTTCAATAGTCTCAGAGATGTCTCTTAATATCAACCCAATATCTAATCATTGTGTTAACATACTCCACAATGTCCTAGACCAACCACATCCAGCAAAAAGGTGTCTTGAATCCTCAGGTCTCTGTACCCCACAAAGTACACATGTATCATCCTCCATATTCAATACCATTCTATACATTCTAACTTTAGTTAGCAGTTTATTTTGAGCAGCAAGCCACAATAATATTTTGTGTTTAGGTAGCAAAAATTTATCCCATGTCAATTTTGCAATGTTCCATTTTGGTCTTTGTTCCAACATGGCATGATAACTCTTTATCACTGAATAAAGACCTGTGCAATTGAGGCAATAATTGTTTTGTTGGAACCTGGTAACCATTCCAAGTTTTAGTTTATGAAGTTGCATCCAATACCAACTACTATCTTTAGGAGACTGATGGCTCCAAAAATTAGTTGCGTCTTTCATATAAATACCATGGACCCATTACACCCATAGTTGGTCCTTCCTCTGCAAAAACCACTAAACCAGCTTACCAACAGAAGCAACATTCCATAATTTGCAATTTTTGACATTCAAACCCTCTTGCACTTTAGGAGAACAAATAGTGTGTCAATCCACCGGCGATATCTTCCTCTTCTCATCAGTCCTTCCCATAAATACTCTCTGTATTTCCTGTCTACTATCTTGACAATACTCTGCAGAAATATAAACACCAACCCTCAAAAGTTGTGGAGTGAAAACAGAATTGCATTGAGTATTTGGAGCCTACCAGCATAGGATAAGTGCCTAGTAGAAGTGTCCCTTAAACATAGTTGGTGGCATTCAATTTTTCTCCACTTCTTATGTGACAATGGCAGACCAAGATATATAATAGGCAGGTGCCTTAAGGAGAAACCATTAATCCCTAATAGACTCTGCTGCACCACCTCAGAGACACCATCAATAAAAAAATTAGACTTTTCTAGGTTTGCCAAAAGACCAGTCAAATCTGAAAATTACCTAATAGCCTCCACTACCCTAGTTACAAACTTTGTATCGGCTTTACAAAAATCATCAAGTCATCTACAAAGGTGAGGTGGGTAATATTTTTCTCTTTGCACATAAGGTGATACCTAAAATCAGGAACTTTACTCATACTTGCCATGATTCTTAAAAACACCTCCATCACCAGCACAAAGATAAGTGGAGATATAGAATCTCCCTGTCGTAATCCTTTTTTCCCTTCAAAATAGCCCCAACTACACCATTAACTTTGACAAAAAATCTAGTAGTGGTTACATATATTATAATCATTTGGAAAAACTTGGGAGGAAAACCAAATCCCACAAGAATGTCCTCGACAAAGCTCCATCTCACCATGTAGTATGCCTTTTGAAGGTCTATTTTCATTAGATACCTAGGAGAAGTCTTTCTCTTATAGTGCCTCAAAAGGTCATGGAAAATCAACACATTTTAGATCAATGAACAACCCTCTACAAATGCAGCTTGAGTAGGACTCATAATAGCAGGCAGTACCACAGATAATCTACTACACATTAATTTGGAAATTCACTTATAAACAATGTTGCAACACGAGATAGGTCTATACAAACTTGAAACCCGAGGATTATCCACCTTAGGAAATAGGAAAATAGTGGTTGCATTGATCTGCTTGAGAGGTTTACCAGTTTGAAAAAATTCCAGCACTGCATTACAAATGTCTTCACCAATTATGTTCCAAGAGTTCTTAAAAAACCCTCCACCATACCCATCAGGCCCAAGGCTTTTGTTGATATCAAAACTGAATGCCATCTTCTTAATATCCTGCCTGGAAAATGATCTCAGGAGGTCATATTGTTGCTCCGTTGATAACCTAGGGCCCTGGGAAAATATAGTAGGATGGACTTCCTTCCTTACCCCTAAATCAGTGCCAAGTAAATTGGTATAGTATCTCACAAACACCTCTGCAATTTCCATAGGTTCATATATCTCCTGTTGATTGTTATCTTGAATTTGAGTAATAGATTGCATCATCCTTTTCTTCTTCAAAATTGAGATGTTGTCATCGCCCTTCCTTATCCACAAAGCTTTACTCTTTTGTAGTAGTAAAGATTCTGCTAAATAGGAAGTTCTTCAAAGTTCTACGGCTATAGACTTTTCTTCTTGTTGAAGATTAATATCAAGTGAAGTTAACTGTAGCTGATCTTGAAGTCCCCGCAACTTGCCTTTAGTGATTCTCACTGCTTCCTCAATATTGCTGAAATTCCGCTTATGTAGTATCCTCAACATTTGCTTCAGTGCCTTTAACTTCTTAATAAGTTGGAACATGTAACATATGGAAACTGTCATCTCCCAACAACCTTTCACAATACTATCATAAGTTGAATGTGAGATCCACATATTACAATATGAGAACGCCCTCTTCTTCTTGCTTTCAGACTATGGAGTTATGACCATTATTGGACAATGATCACTAACTCCTTCCTGAAGTGCACGAGCCGTCATAAGAGGAAGTTGATCAATCCAGTGACCTTTAATAAACACCCAATCGATCTTCCAAAAAGTCCTTTCTACTTGCATGTCTGACCAGGTGTATTTGCAACTAGTCAGCTACAACTTCTCTAAACCTCAAGTATCAAGGCATTGTTGGAAGTCCTCCACCTCACTTAAATTCACCGAGGTCCCTTCTATTCTATCCTCCTTTCTCAAAAGTGAATTAAAATCCCCTAGAATACACCAGGCTCCTGGATTACTTTGAGCTAGCTGCACTAGATATTGACAGAGCTCAATTCTATCCACCTTCACATTGAACCCATAAATGAATGTCACAAAGAATCTCAATTGCTTTGGTATATAAGTAAATTTGCAGGAAACAATTTGACACGTCTCACTAACCACATCCATAAGGAACAAGTCTGGCCTCCACACTACAATTATTCTTCCATTGTAATGTGAGGTATGATTACTGTAATATTTCCACCCTGCGTATATGGCCTCAATTATTGTACCCACTTCGTTAACCTTTACTCTTTTTTTCCAAAAGACCAATCAACCCCACCTCAATCATATTACATAAGGATTTTACCTCCTTCGTCTGTTCAGGCCATTTAGGCCTCGAACATTCTAGCTAAGCATTCTAATCATAATCACCAAGGGGTTGAACCCCAAAATCAGATTTAGTGGTGTTATTACCTGACTTAAGTCCTTCCCCTAACTCTTGGAATGAGTTAACCGTAAGAATAGTTGGGTCATGTGATGGACCCACTTTAGTTGTCCCTATTGAAATACTCTCCCATATTCTCCCTTGATTCTCTTGTCTCCAGTTATCCCTCTTCTGAACTAGTGGTACACCTGCTTCTTTGTGAGGTAATTCCTCTTTTTGCTCAGCTTTAACACCAACATCATGTTCCCCTTTAGGCTTGACCTGCTGCTTAGTATCTTTCTTTTTCTTCTTCCTACAAACATTAGCTTCATGTCCATACTTTGTGCAAATGGAGCACACTGAAGGTTTCCAGTCATAAGTGACTTTTTATTCGGCCACAATACCTTTCTCACTATTGAAGTGAATCGTCTCTGGCAGATTACTTCCTATTTTTTCTTCCACCTACAATTTTGCAAAATTCAGCCCCACTTTTTTTTGGCAGTGTTTTTATCCACCATAAGCAGTTTACCAACTAAACTTTCAATCTTGTTGAGGCCTTTTATGATCCAATATTTGAAGTACAGACCAGGTAATTTAATCCAAATAGAAACTGTAGCTAGTTCCTCCTTGGTAAATCCCATATCCGGCATCCAAGCTTTAACTATTAGAGGTTTACTATCGAAATGATATATTCCTCCCCGAAGTACCTCATCCCTTCTATTTGCGGAATCAAATCAAACTAACATGATGCCATTTTTTAGCATCACTTTCCTGTTAATACCTAGCTTGCCCCAATGTCGATTGATGAACCCATTCAATACTGCAAAAGGCGGGTGTGCACCCAACACATAACAAATCATCGAGTATTTTAAAAATTAATCTTCCAATTGGATATCGTCATCCTCGATCTCTACTATCTCCTAGTCCCCTACCTTTACTGGACTAATAAATTCAAGTTTGAAGCCAGCATTAGAGATTTTGCTAATGTCAAAATTATCCCATACTGAAGCATTTCTGATTGGACTAGTATCCTTCGCATTCCTCTGAGATTCCATAGCTTTCACCTCATCTGCCCAGGAATGCGAGCTTAAGCTGGGCGGAGTGTCAACTATGTCCTTCCATTCCATGATATTTTCCTTTTCCAATGTGGCTTTTAACTTTTTGGGGCTTTCTACCCACCCCACTTCAAGGTCATCGCCTCTTGACACCAAATTGGAACGTTGAGAACAACTCGATGAAGAAATCCCCAAAGCTCCCTTACTATTAGTAACTTGGTTAGCTAGTTTCCCCATTTTCCCCAAAAGTTGTTAACGTTCCAGCAATTCAGCCCTACAATCACCTGTAGAATTCATCGTGTTTGTAGTTTTAGGACCTCCATCCCTTTTCCCGAACTATTACCTTACAGAGATCGCTTCTCTGGAACCTTCTCTGCCCTTTCAACAGCCAGGTTTGTGACTTTGGGCCTCCTACCTATGGTGAGGCGCTAATATGCACTAAGAGAACCCAGAGCTAGAACCTTCCTTCTTTGTATTATTATTTCTTTTCTTAAATATCTCAATTTTTGTAATATTAGTGTCACAAATATTTAGAATTGTTAATATTGGTCCTTGTGATTTCTAGTTAGATACATTTGAACACATTTAGTCATGTTCTTTATTTTGATTAAGAGTATCAAACAGTGTAAAATTGCACTCTACGTATCATTTGCGTTAATGTCATAAATACTATTGTGGATACAAGATGAATAAATTTAAGCCACAATATTCAGATTTCTTCGCCTTAATTTTTTTAATTATTGTATCTCAGAATAGATACTTGACCATCCTAAATTGGATGTCTAAACAAAGTTAATATTTATTTGGCTAATATGAAAAGTGAAACAGCAAGATGAATAATGCATTATCTTTTAAATATACTCTATTCATATTTGAAAGTTCCAAATTTTCATAAATGATACCGTAGAAAAATATTCTTCGGTGACAAAGAATTAGAAAATTTATACTCGTAATCCATATAAATGGTCCGGATCAAAAATTGAACTAAAATCCCACATGGGAACATCTTGCAGAATCCCAAAATCAAAACCATCAACATGTCCCTCGTAGCTTACGGATTATTTATCCCAACATTTGGGCAAATTTCAAGCTCAAATAACTCTCAAACCAATCCCAACACTATTCTAAATCCAAGAATTAAATCGGAGAATTAAACAAGAATTTAAGTAGAAACTTACAAAAAGGCAAGGAAAAGATTGAAACCTCGTCTCTAGATCCACGCCTGACTAGGTAGGGACCCCCTAGAGATATTTAAGCTCCCGAGGCCTTTAATGGGGTTTTTGTCTCTTAGAAATGCCCTAAAAGCCATGTGGGAACAATATTTTCATGTGGCAGCGAGGTCTCTAAGGAGACACAATGGAACGCTAAGAAGACATTGCCTAGGTGGTGAAATTATCGCTAGGGCAATGACATACCAAGGCTACCTCAATAGCTAAGGTGACACAATGGCTCGCTAAGGCGACATCACCTATGCAGCCAAGGAGTTGGTAAGGAAAAGTTCTTGCGAAGACTACCTCATCACTTAGGTAACCCTAGTTATGCTAAGACGACATTTCCTAGGTGTCCTAGCCATTGCTAAGGCAATGGCACCAACAAACTTGGCTAAGTATCAAGTTTTCGATATGCCCCTCGGGATTCGTTCAGAATCCTATGAATGCAAATGAACTATACTTAATATTCGCTATCCTCAATAGCCCGTACTCTACAACTCTCACTCTCATGAGTGCACGCATCCACACTCCTTATCAAAAAAGGGGTATCAGTATATACATGAACTCAAACTTCTCTTATTAATCTCTAATACACAGGCACTATACTATTTTCTAGGATATCCCTTTTTAGGGACACTAATCGTCATTTCTTCTAACTCTCAGAGTCATCAACTTATGACTAATATTTCCATATGCATAGACACCCACACTTCTAAACACTTAACACTCCATCTTCAATTTCTTAGGATACTATTATTACTTACACCTCAAATCACATAACCAACAACTTAACAAAATCTGTAAAACTATACCAAAGGCGCATATTTCTTACCTATATTTCCTGAATTCAACTATAACGAACACCATACAACAACCTTTGAGTCTTCCTCAGACGCCTCCATACTACAAATTTCAAAAAAAAAACAGACTAGGTACACCAAACACTTATACGCATAAAACTTTATCTAACAACCTTCTACCTGGGGTTCAACTTATTCCCATATACCCATGTTCTTATCCACTTAATGATTCAACCACAATTCATCATTTTAACACTAGTCCTCATGTACACATATCACTCACGATTACCGTTTAAACTTTTCATAAATCATCAACCTGGGCTCTTTCACAAATCATATCAAGCCTACTAATTCATTCGCATAAATTATACATCATTAATCGTAAGATACTATTCTCACCATCACATTCTGTAATCTACAATTCAAGCCTATAGTCTAGCATCCATCATCTACCACCAATAACACAAAGCATGCAACATAATATACTAGTCCATCAAATTGGGAAATCAACTCCAAATACTCATTTCATTTAAACACTACCTACAATCACAATCCCCTCCATGACATCACTATTATAGCTCAAAATCCACTTCATACCTTCTCACATAAAGTACTAGTTGACAGCCACTAAGAAAAGAAGGTCAAGGGGGTAAAGTCACATAATAGACATGGTCAACCTTAATCTTATATAATAACCCACCTTACATACAATTCTCATTTGAAAGCTATAAAATAAGATATCAAGAAACACTAGCCCACTAGAATCTCATAACAGTAATAATCGATCATAATCATATGTCCTACCTTATTTATAATCCACTAACGCATCCTCCTTCTACACATCATTACTATATACCTATCTATATACCTAAACTTTTTTTATAGCTCTATAAGTTTCAACTAAACTCCCTCTTTCAACCTCAGGGAAGTCTAAATTGACAACACTCATCCACCAAGCACTTTTACCAATAACCTATACTTTTCTAGCACAACAAACACCATCAACAACTCTGTTCATACTTTAAGCAAACAAAAATTTACCTTAATCAATAACTCCTTCTCTACCTTCTTCTATTTAACACATAAGAATATATCACTTCTTTACTAACTCAAGCATATGCAAAAAGATTCGGCTGTATATATTCAATAAATCGCCCTTACCACTTTTCTTGTCACTACACCTCTATACCCCTAGTTCCAACCAACACAAGAACAACAAGTTGCTATTGAATCGAAATAGGCCTCACACGGTTTCACTAGATTTTGATTTTGTGTTTTGAACAAGAAAATGAAATGAATAACAAAGCAACTATGCTAGTGAACCAAAAGAGCCCCACACGGCTTCACTAGACTTTTAGTTTCAATAACACAATGATAACAAGATCATAAGAGATAGAAACTTGACACGCAAAATTCAATGACCTATGAATACATATCTTACTCTGTCTTAACTGAATGCCTCATAAGGATGAGGACACAACTTTAAACGTGAGGGACTTATGACACACAAAGGAGCTCCTCTCAAGACCTTTGTATGACTTCTAAAATTTCTGCTAGTAAATCTGAGAGCATTATATGGGAACACCAAAGTAAGGAAAAAATTAGGAAAGATTTTTTTTTTGTATGGGCGACATCATAGCACGAATTTAGAGTAAGAAAGAGGAACATTCTGACTCCATAGCACGAACTAGAACATGAAGAAAGAGAGATATTTCTAAACACCTTGTAGCATCCTGCTTATAAGTATGGCACGCTACACACCCATAAACAAGACTCTGCTCATCTCAATTTTGCAGACACCCTGGGACCATGAACCGTGCTTTGATACCAAGTTTGTCACGACCCGAACTAGGGTCTGGCCTTGACGGACATCCCGAACCATGAAAGCCCGAGAGCCCTTATAACTTGTAACCATATACACCCTTCATATACAAATAGGAAATGTAGAAATACATAATGAAAAGGAATCATGGTCATAAGTCTGATGTCAATTTATAATATGAAAAGTAAAGCCTAACAACAACTAGATAATGTCTAAACCAGTCTGCAAAATCTCTACTACATGAACATACTAACAACTATCTGAAAACTGGGACAAGGCCCCAGTAGACCAAAACTATAAGAGTTTATAAATGACTGAAAAGAAATAGGCCTTCTGAAATATAGATGGCTCACCAACTGGTACTCTCCACTCCTGTCTGAAGAAATCTACTACTTATCAGGTCCCCTAGATTGAGCCTCAAAACCTGGAGGGTAGGGGGTCAATACAATTGCACTAGTACACAGAGCAATCTAAAATAGTACTTTATGTAAAATAAAATAATTGAGAGAAGATCATAAAACATCATGTACGTAGTAGTTTAAAACACATGGGCACTTTCATAAAACATTCATGTCAATGCAATGCTATTCTTTGTGTTACTTCTGAGTTAGGTGGCACTCCCCTACAAGTCTGATATTCCACGGGCTATATAGAATTTGTCATTGACTCGACGGGGAATTCCCCAATCCAAGTATGCCGCAAGGGTTGGAGTGTCTAAGTCTAGAATGCCACGAGGCACTAGGCGAGCGTAAAATAATATAACTGGATCAACAAATCACGATTTTGGGCAATGAGTCATCTGAACTCATGCCTTCTTCGGAGAACCATCTAACATCTCTTAATTCCCATTTTTAACCTTTTCTGAACATATATCATTCTTAAATTCTAAGTCATGAAAATCTGATAAAGTCTGATTTCTATGATAGTTTGTGTCGGTTATGGCATTGTCTGAATTGGTATCATCAAACCAAGACTTGCAAGCCATAATTCTGAGTCATATAAGATTATTTCATCATAAAATAATGTTCAGGCCACTTGATCATGCATATAGTGTAACAAAATTCATATCTCAAATCATAAGTCAAAATCAGGCAAAGACTTTCCATTCATTCAACAATTTCAACAAGTAATGGCCAACTTCTTAAAAACATTTTGAAGTTCCTTTGTTTATCAATCTCAGCATTCAAACTCATAAAAGCTTTCCTCTCTTCCATTCTCAATCATCATGTATTTCACATAAAATAAATAGTATCTTGAATCATTCCATAAACCATGAAATATAAGGATTTATAACTTGTAATCAATTAATAAAGTAATGGGAGAGAGGTAATTCTATAATTCATGATCTCACTTCAAAATTCAAGATTTCTCAATGCATTCATTCATATATACAATTCAAACCAATTTGGGGGATGGCCTAAAAACCAAAACAATACCATCAAAGCTTCTAAAATATATTTATAATCATAAACCTAAAACCCTTTCCTTAAAATCATGATTTCTAAGCTTTGTGCATAAATTAAAGAAGATTTTTATGCCCATGAGATTTTAGGAAAACCCCACGTACCATAAATTATGACTCTTGAAAGAACTCTTGCTTGGGGGATGTTATTCAAACTATTGATGGGTACTTCTTGTAGGTCTCAACCTGAGGATTCTGATTCTTGAAGAATTTTTGAAAAGTGATGGTTGAATCTTGAGGGATCTTGAAATCTTGGTTGAGACCCTAGTGGTCTCTTGAGAGATTTGAGAAAAATGACCATATTTTTGTCAATTGGGGGCTTAATTCTATGTTACAGATGAAATTCGGGTGAGGGGGGATGACCAAAAAGTCCCTAGACCCATTAAAAACTGATTTGGTGTGAAAAATTCCATAACGCGCAGGCCGACACGTCGCATTGACATCACATCGGCTTACTTCCTCACACATAAAATGTTATAATTTTTTGCTCGGTTATCGGATTTTAGCGAAATTGGTATCGTTGGAAAGCTAATTCAATTATATACAATTTGGTGAGTCTTGATCTGCAAAATTCTATGTGTATCAAGAGTTATACTCATTTAAATTAGACCCTCATAGAATCGAATATCAAACTTTGGATGAATGAATCACTCTTAGCTCAACTTTCCTCCAAGTGATTTTTATGAACACTTTTCACCTCATAATCACCTTATACACTAGGAGAAGGATCATGACACATGAATTTAAACATAAACCATGGAATTAAATATTACACACGTAGGAACGACGGTTTGATTTCTATCTCGAAAATGTGGGGTGTTACAATATCGTACTAGATGCTCTTGCAACATGTCACTTGATTTTGGGATATATGAAATTTCCTTTAGATTTTTTCTATTATTGTACTTGTAATGGTCTTTCTTCATTCTAGAAATCTCGCCTTTATTTATGTTATTGGTTATTTCAATATTTTGTTTATCAGTTTAAGTGATTTACTTACTTTTCAAGCTTGAGTCGCAATAAGTTCCATCATGCCCCTTTTGGGTCATCACATAAACATTTGTGATATAAGTATCACAAAACATGATTATTTAAGAAAAAATATAATAATATTCTACGTCACACATGATCCCCACAATTACATCAGTCAAGACAAACACTTCTTTTGTTGACTGTACTTTGTTTGATTTCTTTATCACTTTCCTATTTAAACAACTGGTGCCCCCTTTATTTTCTCTTATCCTAATAACTTGTTTAAATTTACCATACCACTCCTCTCATATTTGTTTTCTCTTAGCCAAATAACTTGTTCAAATTTATCATATTCTTTAGGTACGGAAAAATAAATTAATTTCTATAAATGGTGTTTGAGAAAAATGTACCAAGGCAGAAGCGAAGTTGATGAAAGTAAATAGAGTTGTTGCCAGGGTGAAGACAAAGAAAGTAAATCGAGGAGTTGAAATAAAGGCGGCAAAAATAAAATAAGAAGTTGCAAAGGATACACATTTTCGAAGATTAAAAAAGATATAGTCGGAGAAATATAGGACAGAGATAAAAGATCCAAGGAGAGGATGCAATGTTGGGTTTGGTACATTTGACACTGTGGAGGAGGCGGAATTGGCATATGATGCAGAAACAAGAGAGTTTCACGGAGTGAAAGCTAAGACTAATTTTTTTATTTCGATGAACTATGTGAATTAAAGTCTCGGTCACTATATTAGTAATGTTGTAACATCAAATTTGGTGGTTGTGGTAGCGGTCTAGGTGGAGGAAAAGGCATTAAATCAAACATCAATCACCTTATTTTCCTCCACCTCGATCACTGCCACAACTACTACATTCAATGTCACTACACTATTGATCTAATGACCGGGACTTTGATTCAAATCGTCCATCAAAATCAGAAAATTAGTCTTACCTTTCACCCCGTGATACTCTATCGCTGTTGCATCATACACCAATACCGCCTCCTATTCCATGTCAAACGTACCTATCCAAAAACAATATCCTCTCCTTGGATCCCTTGTTTCTGCCCCATATCTCCCCGATGGCTTCTTCCGTACTCCTTAATAATGCACCTCCTACCCAACTGCCCCATCTACTCTCGTCGTCTTTTTTGTAACTCCTCTATTCATTATTACCTCCTTCACAACTCCTCATTCATTTTCTCCGTTCTTGTCGCCGTCTTTGCTATGAATCTATTCACTTTAATCGCCTTTGTCACCGCCTTCATACATTTTTGCTTAGGCACCATTTTCACTTCAGTAAATCAACAAAAAAAGATTAAAAAAAATTATGCTCTCTCTCTATATGTATATACTGGAAAAATTATTCATAGAAATTAATTTATTTTTTTACCTATAGAAATATGATAAATTTAAAAAGTTATTAGCATTAGAGAAAAGAAAGGAGGGAGAATATGCTTAAATAGGAAAGTGGTAGGAGAAGTAAACAAAGAATACTCAATGGATGTTTGACTTGAGTGATGTAATTGTGGGGGTCACACTTGACGTGACATTGTTATTATATTTTTCTCAAACAAGTCAAGTTTTGTGATATTAGTATCACAAATATTTGTGAATGTTAATGTTGGTCCTTATGATTTCCAGCTTAACACATTTTAAGAAATAGTTGAATTGAAAAAAAATTTCATCTCAAAATAAATGTTACCATAAAATTTGAAACTTTACAAATTGACATATACTTTTGAAAAGAAAAATTAATCGTAAGAATAATATGAAAAAATTTAATATTAAATTGGTAAGTAATTTGAAATAACTATATTTAGTAATGTTAATGTTTGTGCTTATGATTTATATACATACAATGTAAATAATATAGATCTTATAAACGATCCATGGAAAAATGGATTTGAATCAAATTCAATAATCTTTTTTTTTGCTGAAGATATCATTATTTTTTAATTTCTTTGTCACAAGATCTCAGGTTTCTAATCTTATAATTAGAACAAGGAAAATCAACGTTCAACGATGAAGAACAAATCCAGAAGATATAAAACAGAAGAGTAGGTTGAAGATTCAACATCTACAAATAAGGACTCCATGGGTAAAGATGTTGCGGATATGAAAAGAGGTGAAAGGTGAAAAAGCTTACAAGGAGATACCAAAGCGGCGGTGAGCTAGCCTTGGGGGAGTGATTCCCGACCACCTACAAGCAATAGAAGATTAGAGATGAATAGGAAGGTCCAAACGAAATCATCAAGAACAAAATTACATGAGACAAAGAGATTAGAAAGGAGAAATGAGTCAATCTCAAGGGGAATATTCTTCAAGCTCAAGGGGAACATTGGCGGCAACACCTGAAAATAGTGTACTCTTGTCTGAAGAGTACACAATTAGAAAATAATTCATCTTCCTAGGTCTTGGGCTGTTACGAGTATTGGATTTTTAGTCCACAATGTAATAATGGGTTGTCAAAAGGTCTAAATTGTTTATTAATAAAAAGGTCCAATAGGACCAAAAATTTCAATTAAAAAATAACACATACATCAAAGCCTCAGTCAAAATGCAAGGATTATTAGAGGAATTCGAGGCTTCAGCAGCTAGACAGGAGTTAAACGGAGAAACTCATGTGATCAGATATGGGGGGCTAGGTGGACAAGAAGATGAAGAATAGAATTCAATAGAGAAACTGTAGTATTATTCCATAACAAATTACTTCATATTATTCTATTGAATAATACACTTGAGATACAAGTACATGCAGTAGATATATGAAATACAAAAAAGGCAAAATGAAATATAGGCATATGTGTACTTTCTGCTTAATTATAGATGCAATACAACAACAACAACATACCCAGTGTATTCCCACAAAGTGGGGTCTAGAGAGGGTAAAGTGTACGTAGTCCATACTACTACCTCAGATGAGGTTGAGAAACTGTTTCCGATAGACTCCCGACTCAAGATAGATAACAACAGTATAACGAACAAAAAAATATAAAAGCACAAAACAAAATGGGATAACACACTGCTAGATAATAAAGAAAACAAAACACCCACAAGGTAATAATAAAAACTAATCTATTCAACAACATAGACATCACCGAAACACCTCGAACAAGAAACTCCAAATGAGTATATAGAAATCCAACATTTCATTCAAATGCCTCATTTTACTGGCCAAAAAAATGGCGATACATTTTGAGTGAAAAGCATTGAAACTGCAGATCAAAAAGGCGTTAGTTCAATATCTCCCATATTAATCATGGAAAATATATTGCCCCTTATTCATATAAAGGGGTAAAATTACCCTTTTCCCTATTTTCTTTAGCAAATTGAGGCTCAAATTTATGTTATCGTAAGGCAAAGGAGAATCCAACCATGTCGTTGTTGCAATACACGATTGCATGTGTGAGAATACATCTGAATCACTAGCCATACAAGGTTGCCAAACCAAAATATGGGTTGGTTATCTCCATGGCCAAATCAATTAGCCCACAAATAGAGAAAAAATCATCATTACTGCCACTTTAATAATTTTCAAAGCCATGATGGTGACACGAATTGGAAATTAGAAGGTCAAGTAGTTGTCGTTGTAGTATAGTTATGTGTATTGCATTTTGAGAATACATTTGAGGGTGCAAAAATGCAAAGAAAACTAGAAACTCAAATGTACTCTCTGTCTCTTTCTTTTTAAGGGATGCTGGCTTGTTAGAAGATAGAGAATCATAAGCAAAGCAGAGAGAAGGGACATCACCTTTGAAAGAAATCCCATACCCTCTCTGCTACCTCATTCTTGCCATTTCTGGGCTAATCTAACAAAAGGGAACTTGAAAAACTTGAAGGGTTCATTTGGCCATGAATTATTTTTAATTTTTTCCAGAGTTGAACTTCGAAAAACACGTTTGGTCATAAAGTTCCCAAAAAAAAACTATTTTTACATTTATAAAGAATTTTCAAAATTCAAAAAAATAAGAAAAAGTTGTTTTCAATATTCACTCCAAATTACAAAAAAAAAAAATCAAAAACAACTCCAATTTATTATGTGGCCAAACACAACTCCAACATCCAAATATCATTTTCCATTTTTAAAACAAAAATAATTTTTTATCTATTTTCACAAAGAAATATGGCCAACTGCTTACAAAGGTTCTTCTCACCCAATTCTTTGGTCTTGAGCTCAGATCCGTGAGAGAAAATCACTCATAAAGAGACAAACAAACAACCATGGCTGCAGACCATGTTTTCAAAATGGGATGCCTTACTGGGTTCCCTTTCCAAGATTCAGGAAGCTCCAATACCCTGCGTTCCGACCAATTTTAGAACTTTATTTTTCATCATCACAGCCTCATCATGTAATTAAAAGGTAGTTGTAACGCCTCGATTTGCTGAACCGAAATGCTACACGGTGCTCGTGACCCCGAAGAACTACAAGCTAACCTATGACTGATATTTGTACCTGTATACTACATAATATAACATAAAAATATAGAAACATGAACTGAAAGGCCATAAGGTTCACAACTGAACAAAATCCAAAATATATAACATCTGAGTGGGGTAATGGAACACCCAAAACAACATGGAAATACTATAATCATGATAGTCTGCATCTATTCTGACTCTAGTCTGAAAGCCTCTACTGTCTGAATAATTTGAATAAGGAGTTGATGGGACATGTCCCCAACTAACTCCAGCTAATGAGCAAATCAATGAAATAATAAAGAAGTAATCATGTCCTCGAAGGATGAGTACTCACTTTCGACTCTAGCTGCTGAAAATTGGGATCTACTGCTGATATGGAGCACGTGTCTCTGAACCTATGGTGTAACATAAAATAAAACACCATAGCGTAAATGCGTTAGTACATATGTACCGAGTATACATATGAGGTAGGCTAAATACAATGGTTCACATGCATGAATAACGCTAACTGACTGTCTAACATGAACGTGAGAATACATGTATAAATATGTGACTGTAACTTACAATGGGATATCATGATTTACTGAGTCTGAATACGGATAACATAACATGACTGATAACATGAATGAATAAATCTCAATGTGACCGATGACATGGGTGACCGTATCTGACATTCCTCAATCTAGTGGAACTATCTAAGTTCTGTACTGTATCTGAGTTAACTGTATCTGACAGTCCTGAAATCTAAAAAACTATCTGAGCTCTATTACTGAGACTGATTGACTGTGACTGACAGTCCTGATTCTGTAACATGAAATTGTGGGAAGTAGTATTTAACCGACATACCCCAAGGTGCTATAATAGCTGAGCTGGGGTCCAATCTATGCCCTGATTGGAAGGGTGTCAATACCGCGCCACTGGTAAGGACAACATGTGATTAACCCTCATATAACAGGTAACTCTAGTGAGAATGGTGGGAACCCTCATATAACAAGTTAAGCCACCTCATCTACCCTCATATAGCAGGCTATGATGTCTCAACCTATGCTGGCTACATAGTTCTGGAATACAAGGATTGCTTCTAGGAATCATACCGTCACATAGCAGGTGAGTTCCCATCCTTGGGTTCACTCAGTGCTAATCCCTAGTCCCATCTGAATAGACACTAAACATGAGGTACTGAAACTGATCATGAGCTAAGTTACTAAATTTCGTTGACTAACGGAATACTACTGATAGCTGAAACTGTCTGAGTCATGAGATCATGGAGATGTTTCCTGAGCCATAAGACTATCTGAAGTCTAAGAGTTCACAGCTTGACTGAGAGTATCATGAAAACATGACATGGCTCTAGGCACACAACTAATGTTTTGTGTACAAGTACCCCCAGGACTCGATAGAAGGAAACTGACATAGCATGAGTTACTTGAAGACTTGACTAACATCATAATACATACTACATTCATAGAAGCATTTCATCAAACATGTAATAGGCATAAACTTGTACATACATAGAAATTTCATGATATCATGCTACTTAGACAATATTCCTTCATCTAGGCATTTAATCAAACACATTGTAGGCATGTTACATATAAACATCATTATTCAATTCTAAATTCCTCATTCAAGGGGTTAAATCTTATGGTTGCATGAATCTATGGCTATAGTAATTAAACCCACATAGAAATTATCAACAATCATGGAATAGAATCAAATTTCACATTTATCAACATGAACATAAGCAACCAAATCATGAGAACATATAGAAAATCCATAACTTGAGTTTGGAAAAGGATTTGAGTTTGGAAAAGGATTCTTGGACTTCATGGACCAAAGGGGCCCATGAATGAACACTATGCATACCTGGAATAATGATTTTGTGATTTTCTTGGTCTTGGAGAACTAAAAATCTCTTAATTCTTGAAGAGGATTGGATCTTGTTCTTGGAGTTTAAATTTAGAGAGAAACCCTAATTTTGCTTGTGAAATAATAATCGATAAAGTGGCTGAAGTCGTGAATAAATGGGTATATATAGACGGGTACTAAATGACCAAAATACTCCTATTAAAATGACCTAGAAAAACTGAACATGTCATTCGATGGTGGACTCTGATGGTCCGTCAAACCTGCGATGGTCCGTCGGGCCATACCATCGGACCTGGGCAGAACCTACTGTCACTGGACGTATCCGACGGTGGACTCTAATGGTCCGTTGGACCTGCGACGGTCGATCAGGTCATACCGTCGGACAGGAAAAAAAACTGGGTCCACTGCCTCTGTTCGACGGTGGTCTTTGACGGCTAGTCGGACTACTGACAACATGTCGGATTCTGCCGTCGAAACGGCGTAACCTGACTGTTTCCGTAAAATGTCCATAACTTCCTCATCTGACATCGGATTTTGATGAAATTGGTATTGATGGAAAGCTTAAACAATTTCCCACGTGATGGAAAGTGAAAATCGTAAAAATACCACATGTATAAAAATAAATTCATATTTCAAAGCAAGTTCAAACATCCTGGTGATGATTTCAAGCTAAGAAAAGGCACGAGTATTACAATATATCCCCCTTGAGAACATTTGTCCTCGAATGAGACTAACTGAGAGGGGGAATAATAACTAAACATGAATAGAACATGAAAAACTAGAACATGATCTCATGACTGACAAGCTGAACACATAAGACTAAACATGCATATCTGATGCACGCGTAATTAATTTATGAATGCATAACTGAGTGTTCTTAAAGAACTAAGTTTTCTCATAATGAGACTGCTTGATTTCATAATTGAGTTGTTACATGAATGCATGACTGATTATGCAATGGTGTTTGACACCAAGTTTATCATGGTAACATGAATCTGAATACTAAGTTAGTGATGCACACTAATCATGAAACTGAGTAAGCTTAAGGAGAACTGTTACCTTGATCTTGATCTGAATTGGAGGGGAAGAGGTGAGGGTACTGGTACACATATTTTTTTCTTCTTCCCACGTAGCTCTCTCAACGGACTAATTTTGCTAAAGAACTTTAACTAGAGGGACCTCTTTGTTCCTCAATCTACGAGTCTGATAGTATAGGATTTCGACTGGAATCTCTTCATAACAGAGGCTATTCTGAACATCTACGCTCTGAATAGGGACTACGACTGATGGGTCACCTATAAATTTCTTGAGCAAAGACACATGAAAGACTGGATGAACTGAGGCTAGATCTGAAGGCAATTCGAGCTCATAAGCTATCTTGCCAAATCGACTGAGAATCTTGAAGGGACCGACATATTGGGGACTGAGCTTTCCCTTCTTGACAAATCTCTTCACTCCCTTCATGGGAGAGATCTTGAGGTAGACATGATCACCGACCTCAAACTTGAGATCTTTTCTACGAACATCTGCATAAGACTTTTGTCGGCTCTGAGCAGCCCAGAGTCTTTCTCTGATTAACTAAATCTTCTCTAATGCATCGAATACTAAGTCAGGACCTATAACTAAGGCCTCACTAACTTTGAACCAACCAATTGGAGATCTATATCTCCTACCATAGAAATCTTTGAATGGAGCCATTTGACTACTAGAATGATAGTTATTATCGTATGCAAACTCAATCAAAGGCAAGTGGTCATCCCAACTACCATTGAAATTAATTGCATACGCCCTTAGCATATCTTATAAAGTTTGAATAGTCCTTTCTGCTTGACCATCTGTCTGAGGATGAAAGGTTGTACTAAGATGAACTTGTGTACCAAGACCTTTTTGGAATGCTTTCCAAAAATGAGAGGTGAACTGGGTACCTCTATCTGAGATAATGGATAACGAAACATCGTGCAATCTGACCAGCTCCTTGATGTAGAGCTTGGCGTAATCCTCGGCTGAATAAGAGGTATGAACTGGAAGAAAATGAGCTAATTTGGTCATTCTATATACAATGTCCCAAACTGAATCATGTTGACGATGAGTTCGAGGCAAACCCATCACGAAGTCCATGTTTACAACTTCCCACTTCCAAGTAGGAATACTGGACTCCTGCATAAGACCACTAGGTTTTTGATACTCTATCTTAACTTGCTGATATGTAAAACACTTAGACACAAACTCTACAATATCTCTCTTCATCCCACTCCACCAATAGATCTATAACACCCCAAATTTCAGGCTAGAACTCATCATTTCTACGCGTTGATATTCCAAAAGTCATAAATCCTATGCAAATTTTGTATGTTAATATATAATATAGTGTAGGAACCTATTTGAGAATGAATTTAGATCATAGAGGTCCCCTAACTCAAGGTCAAGTTGACAGCTTTCCTATCGTTCAAGCTTTAGTGAGCATCGAAACTTGGGTCAACTTCAATCAACCATAACTCCTTGTATATGACAAAATGGGTGGCCTACTATATATCAAATGAAATCTCTTCAAATTATCTTTCCAACGATACCAATTTCGTCCAAATACGATAACCAAGCAAAAACTTATGGCTATTTCGTGACTGAGATAGTAGCATCGCGCGATTAGCGTGCGACTCACACTCTGTCGCGCGCACCTAATTTTCAGGTCCTGTTTTCACATTTTTAAGGGAAAAAGTGGTATTTTCCACCCCCTATTCAGCCATAACATGGGATTAAATCCCCCAAACACCAAAATAAGGTCATTCTCTCTCAAAATCACCAAGAATACTTTTTAGGGTTTCAACCCAAAGATCAAAATATATTAAGATTTCACCGTGGGTTTTCAATAATTCTTCGAGATTCAGAATCCCCATTGCGAGGGCTACAAGAAGCACCCATCAATTGTTCGAATAGCATCCTAAAGCATGAGTTCATTCAAGAGTCATAAATTAAGGTACGCGAGGTTTTCCTAAAATCTCATAGGCATAGAAATCATGTTTTAAGAATGGGGTTTTGAAATTTATGAACATAACCATGTTTTAGAAGTTTTGATGGTATTGATTTAGTCTTTAGAGCTTTCCCCCAAATTGATTTGAAATTATGTATATATGTATGTATGTGTTCAAGAATGATTATTGAATTGAGAGCATGATTTACATGAAATCCCTCTCTTGATGTAAATTTTCCCATGTTTTACATGATATGGATTGTTTTGAAATATATCTTGAAAAGCATGTTACGAAATGTCGTGATTTATGAATGACTTGGTTATGAATCTTGATTTCAAAAGAGAGTTGTTTGTATTAACAAGTGTTGAATATCCATATAATGAAAGAGTGCATGGTTTTGCCAAAAGCACATGACCACCATATGTTTTGAAGAGTTTTTGCATGAGTTTTGTTTTATGTTTCGGAACATGAAATCTTTTATATTATTTGCATGTGGGTGGTCTGAACTATTTTTTTATGAAAGATCTTGCTAAATGTATTATGGCACAGAAAACATGACTTGCAAGTCTTGGTATGACGATACCAATTCAAACAATGTCATAACAAACACAGACAAATACAGAAGTCAGACTTTATCATATTTTCATGTTTTAGAATTTCAGAATGATGCATGTTCAGAAAAGGCTAAAATAGGGCATAAAGAGATATTAGGTGGTTCCCTGAAGAAGGCATAAGTTCAGACAACTCATTGCCCAAAATTGTGATTTGCCGATCCAAGTTTATATATTACGCTGGCTTAGAGCCGTGTGGCATATCAGAATCAGAGACTCTAACCCTTACAGCACACTTGGGTTGGGGGATTCCCCATCGAGTAAATGGAGGATTCCATACAGCCCGTGGAATATCAGACTTGTAAGGGAGCGCCACCTAACTCAAAAGTAATACAAATATCAAAAACTATTTTGACAAGAATGTCTTAGAATGTTCAAAATGATGCCCATGTATTTTGGAAACTATTTTATACATGATATTTAGTTAAATTGCTCTCATCTACATTATACGTATACAAATACACTATTTTGGATTACTTTTTATGCTAGTACATTTGTGCTGACCCCCCCCCCCCCCCCCCCCCCTTTCAGGTTCTGAGGCTCAGTCTAGGGGTCTAAGTAAACAGTAGATATTTCAAATCACAGATCAAATTGTGCAGTGGTGAGCCTTCTATGATCCAGAAGGCCTGTTTATTTTTCAGATATTTATCTTTAGTCATGTTTTGGTCTACTAGGGGCCTTATCCCAGTTTTCAGACAATTTTGTTTAGTTTATAGTAGAGATTTTGCAGATTGAGTCAGATATTATTATTCAGATATATTTTGGATTTCAGTTTTCAGGATTATGATCACATTTAAATTGACCATGTTTCCGTATTAGATTTCTATTTGTGCATTATCTTTTATCATATAAATTATGTGCATGATTACCAGATAGATAGGAGTGTTTCGAGCCTACATAGTTTGGAATGCTCGTCACGACTAGGGCCCCAGTTCGGGTCGTGACAAACTTGGTATCAAAGCATGGTTTATGGTCCCAGGGTGTCTGCGAAATCGCATAGAGTAGAGTCTTGTTTATGGGTGTGTAGCGCGCCACACTTATAAGTAGGAGGCTATTAGGCGTCTAGGAATGTCTCTCCTTCTTCATGTTCTAGTTTGTGCAGTAGAGTCAGAATGTTCCTCTTTCATACTCTAATTCGTGCTATGGTGTTGCCCATACGAAAGTAAAAGTCATCCCAAATTCTTTCCTTACTCTGATGTTCTCAGACATTTCCCATTATTGGGGTGATTCAAGTGCCAAAAGTTTAGATCTACATGATATAGTCCTTTCCAATTGAGTCATATAAGATTTTAAAAAAAAATATGCAAGGACTTGAGAAGATTTCGTTTGCTTCAAAGTGTATTGATGCGAGTGTGAACCTTGATATTGATGAAATCGTGCTTTTCAGCCTACGGTATTGAGTGTATTCAGTCCCTTTTCAAAAAAATTTATGTTGCAGATGTCGTGCTTTAGGGGGGAATAATGTGCAATAGAATGTTGGAACTATATTTCCACCCGAATAGTAGTATGAGTTAAAGTATTGTTGTCATGACCTATTGGTAATGAAATTAGACCAAGAAGTTGGTGATATGAAGTCACAAAGTTAGAAGTCAGAGTGAGGGTGACTTTATGTAAATAAATATTTCAATTGAATAACCGATGTTTGAGGATGATTTATCCCTTTATAGTGATAAACTAATGTGGTAGCTAGTAGCATGTGTGGATGGTATGGTAGTCCATGAAGGAAGTATTTGACTCCGATTATATTTATACATAGTAAGATGTGTATTCTTAGTTCATTGGATATTGCGTATTAAATTTCTATCTCATGTAATCTTGTCATCAAGGTGTTGTTAAAAAATAAAGTCTAGTGAAGCCGTGTGGGGCTCTTTTGATTCACTAGCATAGTTGTCTTGTCATTCATCTTATTTTCTTGTTCAAAATACAAAAATCAAAGTCTAGTGAAGCCGTGTGAGGCCTATTTCGATTCACTAGCAACTTGTTGTCTAACTTATTGTTCTTGTGTTGGTTTAATATATGTATAGCTAAATCTGTTTGCATGAGATTGAGTTGGTAAAGAGGTGATTCGTCCTTGTGTGTGATTATTAGAAGGTAGAGAAGGAGTTGTTAGTCAGGGTGATTTGTCGGTTGCTTGAAGTGTGGAAATGGCTATATTAGCCAGTAAGTTATAATTATAGACTCATGGTTGTTGTGGATATTGAAGGTAGTCTAAATGTATGATTGAGTAAGTATGTATGAGGTGAGAAATTTGTATAAGTAGATAAGATTGTATGGGGTTATAATATTAGATTAAGGTTGATCATGGCTATTATGTGACTTTACCCCTTGATCCTTTTTCGTTGGTAGTTATAAACTAGTACTACTTATAAGAAGGTGTGTAGCAGATTTTGAGGTATTTGGATAGAATGTTCTAATTTGATGGATTAGTATATTATGTTGCACTTGTCATTGGTGGTAGACGATAGATGCTAAATTATAGGCTTGAATTCAAGTGTAGAATGTGGTGGTAAAAATAGTGGCATGAGATTAATGATGTATGTTTTGAATGTAGTAGGCTTGATGTGTTGAAATAGTATGTGCTAATGAGTTATGATAAGGAAGACCGTAAGGTCAAGATCGATTATTGTTGTTATGAAGTTCTAGTGTACTAGTGTTTCTTGATGTTAATTTCATGGTTTCCAAGTGAGAATCATGCGTAAGGTTGGGTTGTAAAATCATGTTTAGCACTAGACATTAAGTTTGAACAGTTGAGGTCCATGAAGGTAGATGTGATGATTTCTCTGTTAATGATGCTAGTTATATGGAAGTGGTCTAATAGGCTTGAACAGTGTATGAAATGGCTTAAGTTTAAGTTGATTCATAATAAAGTGTGATGTTGTATATATGAGGTAGAAGTATGCCCAAGGTGATATAGAGTTGTGATATTTTCTAAGGCTATTACATGTTGTGTGTGGTTAGTAGTACCGTTGAGTATCTAGGTGGAGAAAGACTAGCTAGATGGTATGTGGTGCTCTAAATAGCCAAGTTAAGAAGTTTCGATTGATAGTGTTGAGCCTTTTTATATGATCTTAATTCTCATGGTAGAGAGATATAAGTTTGAAGTCGTGATATTGGTAGGCTATGACGGAAGTAGTATGGTTCATCAAAGGCTTGGTGATATCCATGTTAAGTGTTAGAAGCTAAGATTGAGTTCTTGAAGGTTGAGCTCATAGAAATAAGAGTTGAAGCGTTAGAAGGTGTGAACTCCGACTATGGGGACACTTATGAAGATCCAAAGTGAGTAAGTGTTCCAGTATTATATGATGACTATTGGGCTATAGAATGATAGAGTGTGTCTCAGAAGGTGGTATTAGCAGTGGGTTTTTCTACTTCTAGGTGTAGTCATTCAGGTTAAGTTCTATTAATTACGTGTATTGTCATATTCCAAACCCCAGAGTGCAGTGAGTGTAGTTTAGTTTAGATTCTAGTAAGGGATCTCTCGAACTTAAGATGATGGCTTAAAGCTAAGGGGGAGATGATAGAACAAGTAACCGAGTCAGGCTCTCAGATTCTGGTAGTGATGCCAATATGATATAAAACATCAGAAAGTGAGGGTGAGACTCAATCCATTCTTATCTCAGTATTTTTCAGTGATCCAAATACCTACTCATGCCTTAGATTCAGTTCCATGGTCATAGTTCATGTTCATGCATATGATTGAGAGTCATGTACTCTTCCAGTTCGAAAATGAGGAGTTCCAGTTTATTCAGTAGTCAGAATCACATTCCATATGTTATGAACTTCAAACTGAGGTCATGCAGCTTATGACTTAGGTACTCACGCTATATAGTGTGCTCAATTCCCATAATTCATGCTATACTCTTTACGATTAACGAGATTCAGTTTATAGCTATGTATGCCCTAATTCAGATCACTTTGATGAATCCCTAATGTTGATTCGTTGTTCCTCAGGCCTCAATTAAGTGTCGAGTTTTGTATAGTATCTTTCCATACTTCAAAGTCTTATATTCTAACCTTTTAGTGACTCCTTCTTATGTAATGATAGTGGTGATGTATAAATGGTTCTTATTGATGAAAGATCATTGTATGCTTGTTTTGGATGAGGCCATAAGTGTGAAGAAAGATTTGGAGTGAAGTCTTTGATACATATGATAGTTAGTGGAAATTTGTGTGTGTATGTTCTTGGGGTAGCGCATGGGAGTTATATTGACAATGGTTTAGAGACTATGTGAAATATGTATTTACGGGTGTTTTCCTTGAAGTCCATATGTGGTTATAAAGATAGGCTTGAATGATATGTTGGGATTTATGTGAAAGAACGTAATATGCGCTAGTAAATCCATAGTAAGAGTTCAGAGTTAGTCATTGAAGTGGTAAGGCACGTTATGCTTAGGGTATGATCTTTAAAAAGGTATAGAAGGTTGAATCATGTGGTTTAGACTAGTAACATGGTGTGGCATGTTGTATTTTGTGATTTAGAATTAGGCTTGATCACAATGAAAGGATTTAAGCTACTTTAGATATTAGTAGAATAATTTGTCAATGCTCATATGAGAATTATAAGTTGAACCAATGAGTATGGTATTCAAGGGGAATAGTATAGTTAAGGGAGTATTCGAGGAGTGTGCTAAGATTGAAAGTAAGAAGTTGCATCACCTAAGGCCTGGAAATTCTATCCTAGTTTATGAGTTATATGTCCTTATTCCATGCTATAGAGTAATGTAATTGTGATGATTCCTTAGTTGGATGTCTTATGTAACTCAGGCCCAAGATTCTTTGCTCCCTAATGCTACTTGAACTTCTTTAGAAAGAGTGTTGAAGAGATACTCCAGTTAAGTATAAGTGTTTGGTATAATTCAGTCTGTAATTCAGTTTAACAGTAGGACAGACAAGGTACTATGGTTTTTCCACCTTTTCACCCAGTCCTACTATCCGAAGTCTCATGCGTATGGTCATCCCCAAGAGATAATCTATTCCATCCATATAAATTGTGAATTCAATTCATTCCAAGCATCATGTTTTAGATTCAGCTATCTATTCATGACTCGATGCATAAGAGTTCAACATATAATCTCAAAATTTTCCAAGTATTTCAGCTTAGATAGTGTAATACCTTTGTACGATCTAAGTCTTGTTGTCTTATGATTCATACTTGCATAAGTTATCACTTCCTAATTTCAATATGTATGATTGGATCATGAATATTTCAAGGGAATCCTAAATTTTCAGCACGAATCAGCTTCTTGAAGCAAGAAAAGTCAAGTCAGCTCAGAATTCAGTTTCATGATAGAAGTTTAAATATTTCAGATCAGTTATGTCCTTTCTTAGAAGGCACATCATGTCCGTGTTATTCCATACCTTTAATCTTCAACAAGTTCCTAACCATCATTCGGGGACGAATGATCCCAAGGGGGAGATAATGCAGCACCCCGAATTTCTAGCTAGAACAAAAACCATCATTTCTACGCGTTGATATTCCAAAAGCCATATATCCTATGCAAATTTTGCATGTTAATATATTATGTAGTTTGGGAACCTATTTGAGCATGAATTTAGATCATAGAGGTCCCCTAAATCTAGGTCAAGTTGAAAGCTTTCCTATCGTTTGAGTTTTAGTGAGCGTCGAAACTTGGGTCAACTTCAATTGACCATAACTCCTTGTATATGACGAACTGGGTGACCTACTATATATCAAATGAAATCTCTTCAAATTAGCTTTCCAACAATACCAATTTTGTCCAAATCCGATACCCGAGCGAAAAGTTATGGCTATTTTCATGACTGAGACAATAGTATCGTGCGATTACCGTGCGACGCATGCTCTGTCACACGCACCCAATTTTCAGGTCCTGTTTTCACGTTTTTAAGGGCAAAAGTGGTATTTTCCACCCCCTATTCAGCCATAACATGGGATTATATCCCCCAAACACTAAAATAAGGTCATTCTCTCTCAAAATCACCAAGAATACTTTTTAGGGTTTCAACCCAAAGATCAAAATATATTAAGATTTCACCATGGGTTTTCAATAATTCTTCGAGATTTGGAATCCTCATTGCGAGGGCTACAATAATCACCCATCAATTTCGAATAGCATCCCTAAAGCACGAGTTCATTCAAGACTCATAAATTAAGGTACGCGGGGTTTTTCTAAAATCTCATGGGCATAGAAATCAATGTTTTAAGAATTGGGTTTTGAAATTTATGAACATAATCATGTTTTAGAAGTTTTGACGGTATTGATTTGGTCTTTAGACCTTTTCCCCAAATTGATTTGAAATTATGTATATATGTATGTATGTGTTCAAGAATGATTATTGAATTGAGAGCATGATTTACATGAAATCCCTCTCTTGATGTAAATTTTTCCATGTTTCACATGATATGGATTGTTTTGAAATACATCTTGAAAAGCATGCTACAAAATATCATGATTTATGAATGACTTGATTATGAATCTTGATTTCAAAAGAGAGGGTTGTTTGTATTGACAAATGTTGAATATCCATATAATGAAAGAGTGCATGGTTTTGCCAAAAGCACATGACCATCATATGTTTTGAAGAGTTTTTGTATGAGTTTTGTTTAATGTTTCGGAACATGAAATCTTTTATATTATTTGCATGTGGGTGGTCTGAACTATGTTTTTATGAAAGATCTTGCTAAATGTATTATGGCACAGAAAACATGACTTGCAAGTCTTGGTATGACGATACTAATTCAAACAATGCCATAACAGACACATACAAATACAGAAGTCAGACTTTATCAGATTTTCATGTTTTAGGATTTCAGAATGATGCATGTTCAGAAAAAGCTGAAATAGGGCATAAAGAGATGTTAGGTGGTTCCCCGAAGAAGGCATGAGTACAGACAACTTATTGGCCAAAACCATGATTTGTCGATCCGGGTTTATATATTACACTGGCCTAGAGCTGTGTGGCGTATCAAAATCAGAGACTCCAACCCTTGCGGTACACTCGGGTTGAGGGCTTCCCTGCCGAGTAAATGGTGGATTCTATACAGCCCGTGGAATATCAAACTTGTAGGGGAGCGCCACCTAACTCAGAAGTAATACAAAGATCAGAAACTGTTTTGACAAGAATGTCTTAGAATGTTCAAAATGATGCCCATGTATTTTGGAAACTATTTTATAAATGATATTTTGTTAAATTGCTCTCATCTACTTTATACGTATACAATCTCACTATTTTGGATTGCTTCGCGTGCCAGTACATTTATGCTGACCCCCCCCTCCTTCCAGGTTCTGAGGCTCAGTCTAGGGGTCCAGATAAACAGTAGATATTTCAAATCGCAGATCAGATTGTGCAGTGGTGAGCCTTCTATGATCCAGAAGGCATGTTTATTTTCAGATATTTATCTTTAGTCATGTTTTGGTCTACTGGGGGCCTAGTCCCAGTTTTCAGACAGTTTTGTTTAGTTCATAGTAGAGATTTCGCAGACTGAGTCAGACATTATTATTCAGATATATTTTGGATTTTAGTTTTCAGTATTATGATCACATTCAGATTGACCATGTTTCCATATTAGATTTCTATTTCCGCATTATCTTTTATCATATGAATTATGTGCATAATTACCAGATAGATATGAGTATTTTGGGCTTACATAGTTCGGAATGCTCGTCATGACCAGGACCCCAATTTGGGTCATGACAAGATTTCCCGCAAGTTGCAGTACATCTTAGTGGCCCCTGAATGAATTGAGTAGTGTGTACCATGCACTTCTGCAAGAATTTGTTGTCTTATGTCATCTACACCTGGAACACAGACGACCCTGACAACGGAGGACGTTATCTCCCCCTTGGGAGAAAACCTCTATTTTCTAATTCTGAACTAACTCTTTCAGCTTGACAAGGCTAGGATCCCTGTCTTTCTTTTCTTTTACCTCAGAAACTAGAGATGATTCTAAGCTACTCTAAACACATACGCCACCCTCTGAGAAATCGACTAAGCGAACGCCTAGTCTGGCAAGCTGGTGGACTTCCTGGACTAACTTCTTCTTACTATCATCAACATGAGAAGTACTACCTATAGATAGTCTACTAAGAGCGTCGGCTACTATATTGGCCTTGCTCGGATGATAGAGGACATTCATATCATAATCTTTCAAGAGCTCTAACCACCTTCTCTGACGAAGATTGAGATCTTTCTGAGTAAAGACATACTAAAGGCTCATGTGATCTGTGAATACATCTACATGAACACCGTACAGATAATGCCTCCAAAGCTTTAAAGCAAATACTACAGCTGCTAACTCAAGATCATGAGTAGGATAATTCTTTTCATGAGGCTTTAATTGTCTGGAGGTGTAGGCTATGACCTTACCATGCTGCATAAGGACACAACCTATACCTACTCTAGATGCATCACAATATACTATGAAACCACCTGAACCATTTGGAAGAGCTAAAACTGGAGCTGAGGTGAGTCAAATCTTCAACTCCTGAAAACTCTTCTCGCATAGATCTGACCACTGAAACTTGACCTTCTTCTGAGTCAATCTGGACATAGGAGATGCAATAGAAGAAAATCCTTCAACAAACCATCTGTAATAGCCAGTCAAACCCAAGAAACTCCTGATATCGGATGGAGAGACAGGTCTGGGTCAGTTTTTTACCGCTTTGGTCTTTTGAGGATCTACTCTAATGCCATCACCGAAAACAATATGGACAAGGAAAGCTACTAACCTTAGCCAAAATTCACACTTACTGAATTTGGCGAATAACTGATGATCTCTGAGAGTCTGGAGTACTATTTTGAGATGGTCTGCCTGATCTTGCTTAGTACGGGAATAGACTAGAATGTCATCTATGAAGACTATGATGAGCATATCCAAGTACAGCTTGAACATGTGGTTCATCACATCCATGAAAGCGGTTGGGGCATTAGTAAGACCAAATGACATAACTAGGAATTCGAAGTGACCATACCGAGTATAGAAAGCTATCTTCAGGATGTCACATTCTCTAACTCTGAGCTGATGATAGCCGGATTTGAGGTCTATTTTAGAGAAATAACTAGCACCCTGAAGTTGGTCAAACAAGTCATCGATTCTTGGAAGAGGATACTTGTTCTTGATCGTGACCTTATTGAGTTGACGGTAGTCTATACACATTCTGAGTGAAACATCTTTCTTGCGCATGAATAATACTGGAGCACCCCACGGGGAAATGCTGGGTCTGATGAATCCCTTATCTAAGAGATCCTTCAGTTGTTCTTTCAGTTCTCTAAGTTCTGTTGGTGCCATTCTATATGGAGAAATAGAGATAGGTTGTGTATCTAGAAGAAAATTGATACCAAAGTCTATTTTCCTTTCGAAAGGAATTCCTAGAAGATCTTTGGGAAAGATGTCTGAATATTCATTTATAACTGGAACTGTTTCAAGACTAGGAGTCTCAGAACTGGAATCTCTAATGTGAACAAGATGATAGATACATCCTTCAGATATCATTTTTCTTGCCCGAAGGTAGGAAACAAGCTGACCTCTAAAAGCGGATACACTACCCTTCTATTCTAGGAAGGGTTCATTTGGAAACTAAAACTAAACTATTCTTCTTCTGCAGTCGACTGTGGCATAGCAGGAATAAAGTCAATCCATACCGAGAATGACATCAAAATCAGTCATCTCTAATTTGACTAAGTTTGTTGAAGTGACTTTCTGAAATACCATAATCGGACAGTTCCTCTATACCCGCCGGGCTATGATGGTTTTACCCCCTGGGGTAGAGACTGAAAAGGGCTCTGCTAGAATTTCGGGAATGATTCTGAAATCAACTACTATATAAGAAGTAACAAAACACAAGGAAGCTCCTGGATCTAGCAAAGCATAAACATGCACATGAAAGATCTGTAACATAGCAGTAACTACATCAGGAGAATTTTACTGATCCTATCGAGTCTGAAGAGCATAGAGGCAATTTGGGAGTTGCCCGTGAGTAGTACTGGAAGTGGCACCCTGCTGATTTGGGCGACCGGACTGAGCTGAAGAGAGGTTCTGTTGACCCTGAGGACCTGGATGAGCACAGTCTCTAACTCTGTGGCCTAGCTTGCCACAACCAAAACAAATGCCACTACTCGCTCTACACACACCCTGATAGTGCTTACCGCAAGTCTGACACTGAGGATAAGTGTGGGCACTGCTAACACTGCCCTGAGACTTAGAGCCTAGCGCTCTATCTTTGTTACCTTCTTGAACTTAGGAACTGGAGCACTGGCTGTAGAGGGAACTGGAACGGATGACTTAGGATGAAACTGAGAATGGTTTCCTCCTTCCGATTTAGGCTAACTGAAATTGAAGCTACTTGTCCTAGCTTTCTTATTCTGTTTTTCCCTCTGCTTAATTTTCTGCTCCTCTATCTGCTAATCATAGGTCATAAGTCTAGCTAAGGTCATGCCATTATTCAGCATGGCGGGTCTGCACTCATTAACCACACTGTCGTTCACCCCAGAAGCAAACTTACTCATCTTAGATCTACTGTCTGCAACCACATAAGGGGCATATCTGGCTAATTTAGTAAACTTTAGAGAATACTCTTTCACTGTCATATTGCCCTGCTTGAGGTTGATGAATTCAAGCACCTTGGATTCTCTAAGTTCTTGGGGAAAGAATCTGTCTAAGAAAGCAGTGACAAACTCTTCCCACTCTATGGGACCTGCATCAACTGGCCTCTCATACTTCCACTATTTGAACCAGGAATGAACCACATCTGGCAATTGGTATGCAACTAGCTCATCACTTTCAACAGTAGTCACCCCCATGGCGTACATCACTTTCTGAACTTGATATAGGAATTCCTGAGGATCTTCATCTACCTTAGATCCGAGGAAAACTGAAGGATTCATTCGGGTAAAGTCCTGAATCCTCGCTGCAGCTGAGTTGACCACTAGGTTGGCCGGAATAACTGTTGGTCACTCATTATGAGCAGTTACTGACTGATCAAGAGTGGTAAATGCGGTCCTGAACTCTGCATGAGAAACATGCCCACCCAAAGGTTCTTCGGGCTGAGGGGCTGACTGATTTTTTCTCTTAGAAGGCATATTCTGAAATAAAGAGAAGAAGTGAATTAGACTGAGAGACTGACTTGTGATTATGCTCACTGGCACGACATGAATATTGAAAGAGGGGAAACTATTCATAAAATATCTCATAGCCTCCTGTACATAAATGTGGTGTGCAATACACCCATGTACAAGACTCTACTAGATGCGGCTTTCAGACTTCCTAGGACTCTATTGAACCTTAGGCTCTGATACCAAGTTTGTAACGCCCCAATTTGCTGAACCGAAATACTACACGGTACTCGTGACCTCGAAGGACTACAAGCTAACCCATGAATGATATCTACTACATAATATAATATGAAAATGCAGAAACATGAACTGAAAGGCCATAAGGATTATAACTGAACAAAATCCAAAATATATAACATCTGAGTGGGGTAATGGAACACCCAAAACAACATGGAAATACTGTAATCATGATAGTCTGCATCTATTCTGACTCTAGTCTGAAAGTCTCTACTGTCTGAATAATATGAATAAGGAGTTGATGGGACATGCCCCCAAATAACTCCAGCTAATGAGCAAATCAATGAAATAATAAAGAAGTAATCATGTCCTCAAAGGATGAGGACTCACTTTCTACTCTAGCTGCTGAAAACTGGGATCTACTGCTGATATGGAGCACGTGTCTCTGAACCTATGGTGTAACATAAAAGAAAACACCATAGCACGAATACGTCAGTACATATGTATCGAGTATACATGTGAGGTAGGCTAAATGCAATGGTTCACATGCATGAATAATGCTAACTGACTATCTAATATGAACGTGAGAATACATGCATAAATACATGACTGTAACTGACAACGGGATATCGTGATTTACTGAGTCTGAATATTGATAACATAACATGACTGATAATATGAATGACTGAATTTGAATGTGACTGATGACATGGGTGACCGTATCTGACAGTCCTCAATCTAGTGGAACTGTCTAAGTTTTGTACCGTATCTGAGTTGACTGTATCTGACAGTCCTAAAATCTAAAGAACTATCTGAGTTCTATTACTGAGACTGATTAACTGTGACTGACAGTCCTGATTTTGTAACATAAAACTGTGGGAAGTAGTATTTAACCGACATGCCCTAAGGTGCTATAATAGCTGAGCTGGGGTCCAATCTATGCCCTGATTGGAAGGGTGTCAATACCGCGCCACTAGTAAAGACAATATGTAAGTAACCCTCATATAACAGGTAACTCTAGTGAGAACGGTGGGAACCCTCATTTAACAGGTTAAGCCACCTCATCTACCTTCATATAGCAGGCTACGATGTCTCAACCTATGTTGGCTACATGGGTCTAGAACACAAGGATTGCTTCTAGGAATTACACCCTCATATAGCAGGCTATGATGTCTCAACCTATGCTAGCTACATAGGTCTAGAACACAAGGATTGCTTCTAGGAATCACACCCTCACATAGCAGGTGAGTTCCCATCCTTCGGTTCACTCGGTACTAATCTCTACTCCCATCTGAATAGACACTAAACATGAGGTACTGAAACTGATCATGAGCTAAGTTACTAAATTCCGTTGACTGGTGGAATACTACTGATATCTGAAACTGTCTGAGTCATGAGATCATGGAGATGTTTCCTGAGCCATAAGACTATCTGAAGTCTAAGAGTTCATAGCTTGACTGAGAGTATCATGAAAACATGACATGGCTCTAGGCACACAGCTAATGTTTTGGGTACAAGTATCCCCCAAGACTCGATAGAAGGAAACTGACATAGCATGAGTTACTTGAAGACTTGACTAACATCATAATACATACTACATTCATAGGAGTATTTCATCAAACATGTAATAGGCATAAACTTGTACATACATAGGAATTTCATGATATCATGCTAGTTAGACAATATTCCTCCATCTAGGCATTTAATCAAATACATTGTAGACATGGTACATATAAACATCATTATTCAATTCTAAATTCCTCATTCAAGGGTTTAAATCTTAGGGTTGTATGAATCTATGGCTATGGTAATTAAACCCACATAGAAATTATCAACAACCATGGAATAGAATCAAATTTCACATTTATCAACATGAACATAAGCAGCCAAATCATGAGAACATATAGAAAATCCATAACTTGAGTTTGGAAAAGGATTCTTGGACTTCGTGGATGAAAGGGGCCCATGAATGAACACTGTGCATACTTGGAATAATGATTTCGTGATATTCTTGGTCTTGGAGAGCTAAAAATCTCTTAATTCTTGAAGAGGATTGGATCTTGTTCTTGGAACTTAAATTTAGAGAGAAACCCTAATTTTGCTTGTGAAATAATAATGGATAAAATGGCTGAAGTCATGAATAAATGAGTATATATAGACGGGTGCTAAATGACCAAAATACCCCTATTAAAATGACCTGGAAAAACTGAACATGTCGTTCGATGATGGACTCCGACGGTCCGTCGGACCTACGACGGACCGTCGGGCCAAACCGTCGGACCTAGGCAGAACCTGATGTCACTGGATATATTCGACGGTGGACTCCAATGGTCCGTTGGACCTGCGATGGTCGGTTGGGTCATGCCGTCGGACAGGAACAGAAACTGGGTCCACTGCCTCCGTTCGACGGTGGTTTTTGACGGCCAGTCGGACTACCGACGGCACGTCGGGTTCTGCCATCGGAATGGCGTAACCTGACTGTTTTCGTAAAATATTCATAACTTTCTCATCTGATACTGGATTTTTATGAAATTGGTATCGATGGAAAGCTTAAACAATTTCTCACGTGATGAAAAGTGAAAATCATAAAAATACCACATGTATAAAAATAAATTCATCTTTCAAAACAAGTTCAAACATCCTGGTGATGATTTCAAGCTAAGAAAAGGCACGGGTATTATAGTAGTCTATCAAAATATATTTTCCATTAATATATTTGAGCTCAAACACCTGTAAAACAATAAGCACAGCTTGGAGATAGCTCTATTCGAACCTAAATACATAGCATCTGGTGAGAGTTTAAGGTAACTTGAATTGTATTTGGTTTAAAGCAGTTTATTTTAAATTTTTGATTGTTTGAAGCTTAAGACCAAACAAGAGAGAAAAACAACAAGATAACTCAGAAATGATTAAATATTACCTGATTAGATACGATAGTTGACGAAATCCGAACAATATAGAGTGATGACAACAGAAGAAGAAGAAGAAGAAGAAGAAGAAGAAGAAGAAGAAGAAGAGTGTACACTTTCCATTTTTCATTTTTGCCTTTAGGATTAGAAATAAGACACTTGTCATTTTATTTCTAGATATTTCTTACATTAATAATTGAGCTTGGGTCTTTAACATTGATAATTGAGCTTGGGTCTTGCTGTCTAAGTGCTTTGGATAATTATTTTGATTTTTAATGGCCCAAATGGTTGCATTAATTATTTTATCTAAAAATTACACAAATACATAACTTATATTTTCAATATTACAAAAAAAATCCCAACCCCCTAAACATATTACAAAATTTCCAACATATAAACAAAATGTTATGTATATGTCCGTTATGTTATGTATATTAATAGGGAGAGAGAGTAAAGTAATTTAAAAAGTAGGAGAGAATGTAATTACTTCCTAAAGAGTTGGTATTTTATGTTATTTATACTTATTTTATACGTATAAATTTTGATTTTTAATAAATTATTTCCTATAATTTTTACTCACTTCTTTTCAATTTATTATATGAAATATTTGAAATAGGTATGAATTTTAAATATTTAAGAAGACTTTCAAAATTTATGATATAAATAGTTATACACGTTTATACTTGCACTAAATAATTTCTTTGTGGGTGAAATTATCATTTTATAGTTGTTTTTACTTAATATATAAATGTTTCATTCTTTTGGTGACTTGCTAAATAGAAAAGCATGTTATATAAATAAAAATAAAAATAGTTTAATATTATAGACCAAAATTTCAGTTAGAAACGAGATATTTTAATTTGAAATAATTAAAAATAATATTTTAATATTATCCGTGCATTAGAGTGTATTAGAATTAGAAGTTTTGTAATTGACAAAGTTAAGTACTTTTAGTGTTTAAAATGAAATTGAAAGATGACATTTTATTTTAAAAGTGTAGATGAAGTTGAATTAAAAGATTAAGAAACTGAAATGGATGGTAAGGGATATAATTAAAACTTTTAATTGATTAAAAATATAAAGTTAAAAGTCCAACAACAGAATTAATAATTACTTAATATATTAAAATTTATTATTTTTTAAAAATTAATCAATACTGATATTGTTCTTTTTATATCAAAACATGTAAACAATTAAAATTGTAGTTTGTTATTAAGTATGAATTGTAATTTCACTATTAATAATTATTTTTAATATTTCATTAACTTTGAACTATGTTAATTTTATACAATAGAAATTAATTAATTTATATGAAAAAGTTAATATTTTTTTAATTATAAAAAAATATTCTGCGCATCGCGCGGGTACGTATACTAATATATTATAAAGCAAAGGACGAAGCAACGAGAAGAAGCCATGTGGTAAAATGATGAGAAACCACGTGGCAATTTTTAGGACAAAATTTAAGTGTTGTAATAAAAAATTTATAAAAAAAAAATAACAAACAAACAAAAGACAAAAAAGAAAGGAAATAACAGAAAAGAAAAGAAAAATTAAAACGGGTGCAAAAAAAATAGTAGCAGCATCAGAGAATGAGTCAAATGAAAGAAACGAAGATAATTGGGAAAATGAGAAAAAATAAAATAAAATAATAAGGATAAGGATGAGTAACAAATTGGTTATTTTTTATTTATTATTGATAACTATAAAAAATATTTGGATAAATATTATTGATGTCAAATGTTTCTTTCAATTTAAATACATAGATTAATTTAAAGAGTTTCAATTTAAAAATAGAAACTCATGGTTAAAGAGTTCTAAATGGACCTATACTCTTTTATGTATTTATCTCTTTAAAAATTTAAATAAATACTATAAAAATATAATAATAATACTAATAATAAATAATAGCAGTAAAAATAGTAGTAGTAGCGTGTAATATGTGTAACAATAATAATAATAATAATAATAATAATAATTAATTAAATAAATAAATAACAATAGTAGTGACAATACATAGTAGTAATAATTAAATAAAAAAGAAAAAAAAAACAATAACTACTCCTTACGTGGTTGATGCAGTAGTGGTTTTATTTAAATATAAACTAAAAATACCACCAATTACTCCATTGATAAAGATTATTATTAAATTTAAATTAAAGTGGTTGTAGACTCCTTTTTATAGCATATTTTTATAGCAGAAAATTCTCTTTCGATTTTTTGCTTCTTTATTTTTTAAATTTATATTTATTCAAAGTAATATCTTAATGAGTTAGTTTTTTGAATTTAAATTCAAATGAAATTCGAATTGGAATGAAGTTCTACTACTTAACTTTTCCTATATATACTTCTACAATTATTTATAATGCTAAACTTTTTTGTTTTTAGAGGGGGGGGGGGGGGGGGGTTTTTTTTTTTTTTTTGGGGGTTTTGGTTGCGTATTTTATTATTTATTATTGATCATTAGTTTTATTCATGAATTTATTTAGTGCATTCCTCATATTCTGTATTTTTTAGATTCTTTTTGTTTTAACAATTTCACCTTTTATGTGAAGATGAATGATGGTGATATTACACACTAATCTATTTGTCTAGCTTGAATTCAAGTAAGTAATATTCTCTATTATGATTTTGTCCATTTAATTTTTGATCAAAATAAATACAAAGGAATGAGTTTTATCAATTTTCCTCTAATTTTAATTGTTGGTGGTGAGATTTTTCTTATAACTTTGATGTGGTATATTTATTTTTTATGCTTATTTTTCTCAAGAAATTTATTATTTATTCATACATTTGAATCTCAAAAAATTCTCATTGATATTTTTTGCAGTAACACTAGCACCAAGAATAATAGTGATGTTGCACTCTCCTACAAAAATGATGTCCACCGGCGGAGGAGGAAAATATTTGTTCAAAGTCAATCTAACTTTCGATCTCAAATTGCCTTTCAAAATTTTTAGCGTTCCGATTAGTACTTGCTGCATGTCATACTGAATATATATGTCAGTGTATTTACATATGCTTCTTTCTCCTCTTTAGTAGCATGGTGTAATGTGCTGCAACTTTCGATATTGTAATTTCGGAGTACAATTTGATGTCAAACGAAATGAATAATAGTAATAGTAGTACATACGTAAACGATAAATAATATGATTTGATTTCAAATAATTTTTTAATTCAAATATAGTATTAGAAGATAAATATGCATTGTATCTAAAAAATTAAAGATCATGAAAAACTTATCTTCTTTCAACAAATTGAAATATTATTTGAATTTGAATGAAAGTTTAAATGGAATGAAATTCTACTTCTTAATCTATTTGAAATACATTATCCTTTAAAAAAAGATTTTTATATAATGTGGTTTGATTTCAAATAATTCTTTTAATTCAAATATAATATTAGAATATAAATATGCATTGTATTTAAAAAATTAAAGATAATGAAAACTTATCTTCTTTCAACAAATTGATATATTATTTGAATTTAAATGAAGGTTGAAATGGAATGAAATTTTACTTCTTAATCTATTTGAGTTTAAAGTGTATTATCCTTTAAAAAAAATTCATTATTTAAAAATAAAAACTCATAATTAATGAATTCTAATAGACATTTAATATTTCAAACTTAGCTTTTTTAAAATCTAAATGCTATAAAATATATTTAAATATAATTTATTTACATATTAGAAAAAGAAAAAAAATTACTATTTAAATATCTCTCTCTATATATATATAAAAGCAAAACCAAAAGCAAGACAAGGAGCCACGTGGCAATTTTTAGGACATAACTTAATAATGTTGTAATAATAATGTATTAAATTTTTTAAAATATTTGAATTAAAAAAAAGATTTCATTAGCTTAAAAATAGAAATTCATGGTTAAAGAGTTTTGAATGAACTTTTACTATATCATGCTTTATCTCTTTAAAAATTTAAATAAATATTATAAAACTATCTAAATATAATTTATGTAAATAATAAATAAAATTTAAAAATATAACAATAATATTAATAATAAATAATAGTAGTAAAATTTGTAGTAGTAGTTTGTAATAATAAAAATAATAATAATAATAATAATAGCAATAATAATAATAATAATAATAATAATAATAATAATAATAATAATAATAATAATAATAATAATAATTAAATAAGTAAATAGTAGTAGTCACAATACATAGAAAGGGTAATAGGACTAGTAGTATAATAATGATAAATAATAAGTAAATAGTAAACTATTATATTTCTTAAAGTTATATGAATCAAATATAATGATAAATATTATTATTATTAGTGATAAATAAAAATAATATTTATTTTTGGTGTATATCTAAAATTTATCCTTATTTGCAATTATTTTAAAGTTAAAGATATAAATTAGAATTTAATAATTAAATTCAACGGATATCTACTTGAAATACCTTTATATATTTAAGCTGTCAATTGATTTTTATAAAAAAAAAAAAAATTAACAAAAAAAAAAAAGAATGAATGAAAGATAGAAAAGAAAATAAAAGAATTTAAAAAAAACATGAAAAAGGGTAAATTACTAAAAGATAAGTAAGAGATTTGTTATAAATGTATTTACATTATAGTGAATGTCTATCAAGATTTACTTTGATATCTATTAGGATTTTAATCATCTGTTTTGAATCATCTGTCTTTTACTCAGACTAGGAGTAAATTTCTCCTATAAATAGAGGGGTTTTGTTCATTGTATTTACAATCTTATGGTCTCTCGTCCCTCGAAGTAATAAGAATTACTCTGTCTATTCTCTCTACTCTTCTTCTTGTTCTTTCTTATTTTATAACACGTTATCAGCACGAGACTCTGCCAAATAAGAATTACAGGTAAGTATATATGATTCATGTTTAGGTGTCCTATCCGTTAGAAAGTTACAAATTGTGTGAAGGGAAACTGCTGATTCATTATCTCATGTTGCTGCCTCCATCAGTGTCCACTAATGTTAATGCATATCAAGTTTTAACCAATACCATCATGTCTTAAAGTATACGTGAGTAACTTTATTAATTAATATATATTTATGTTGGCTAACTTATAATCAAATCATGTACTATTAATTTCTACTTTATCAATCTCGAGGAGCAGCATAGTTACATAGTTTGCATATTCCGGTGATATTCATATAATGTGATCTTATTACTATTGATTATTAATTTGGTATAATATGTGACTTTTGTTTTAGTAATTTCTTATGTTATTTGTCTTTTGCTAGTAATGATATAATTATTGTTGGATTTGAGGAAAAATAATTGATTTGGAACCATTTATGTTTTAAATTTACTCCTCAAGAACAATATTATCAAAAGGGATGATAATATGTTGGGTTTAAGTCCCATTAATTTATGACTAAGACACTTTTATAAGGGTAAGACGTTGAGTTTGAATCTCAATGCACCATATTGATAATATTATGATGGCTAAGGCAAAATAATGAGTGTTTAATGAAAAGTCATAAAATTATGCTCCATTTCATGAAGTGAATGTGGTAGCAATATATGATAAGTCTGAAATATGACAACTTACTTCATTTTTGAGGTGTATGTGGTAGCAGTGCATAATATGTTTGAAAGAAGACAAGTGATTGAATGCACGAATATATGATAATGATCATCAAAAGTGATGATATTTTCACACGCGTATTATGATCATAAGATATATTAGAGAAAAATTCTCTAGATCATACGTATGCCTCAATTTGCTCCTGAAGTAGCAATATGATGAAAGAGATTATAAGATATATAAGCTATCATATTTTAATAGGTTTATGACACGATTATATTTATGAGAATTTTGATTATTGTAAGCACAGATCCATTCCTTGGGGTGAATGTGATAATATTTAGTGAAGCTTATTAATATAAACGTATACTTGATTGTGATGATATGACAACTCACCTCCGAAAGAGGCAAAATGGCTGAGATCAGTTATTTTGAAATCTACTTCTAAAGTAGTAAATCTGAAATTTATTCATATAGTAGTAAATCTGAAATTTACTAAAGCAAAAACACATATCATGGTAAACTTGGAGTTTACTAGATTAAAAATTCATAAGTTGACATGCACGATTGCGATATCTCGAAGATGTTCTTACTGAGTATTGAACATATATTGAAGAATTAGAAAATTATTCATGAACTTTAATGTTGCTTGTTCTCATGATAAGTTGGTTGGACCAACTAATTCTGGGATTGGATCCCTCAAAATCTGAAAAGAATAAAAGGTGAATAAGGGTCCGTTCACCTATCATGTGATATGTTGAAAAGATCCATCAATAAGATGATCACGTGTACATTCATTGTCAACCTGCAGTTTGACATTCATAAAGTTGCTTGCTCAATAAAATTGAGTTAAAAACATAATTTTTAGATTGTGCAATCAAGATAGTTACCTTGATGATGATGGTTTGGCATTGAATGCCTTCGATAAATAGCTAAACCACCGTTAATGAGAACAAAACTTCATTATTGGTCTGAAATATGATATATTGCAATACCACTTGTATGCATTAGACCAATAAATTATGATTATTTCTTCCCTCTCAGTTGGTTCAAGGTCGAAAACCAATTATTCTATCTAATAATTTTGATGTGCGATATACGATTAATGAATATACCATTATGCACAGAGATGGATTCTTCAAAGAAGTAGAGGATGTATGTTAGTTTTTCTAACATAAGGGGGAGATTATAAGCGCTATGAAATATGTTAGGAATTATCACCAGATCCTCATCCAAAAGATAAGTCAAGTCAAATGCCGAAAGCATCTCATATTAAGCGCAAATGCTCTTATTTTGTGTTCCCAAAGGACAAAGTCTATGCATGCGTGAAGCGTGGTAGACTAATCGGTTCCAAATGAAATAGTCCTT